>NW_011887307.1:766840-798668 GCF_000151315.2 Capsaspora owczarzaki ATCC 30864 | reverse complement strand
CTGGGTGGTAAGTTCTGAAATTGGCGCCAAATCGACTGAGACGCCAAGACATGCGGCCAACGCGCGCAGCTGTTCACTGTCCAAATGCAATAAAAAGCAAAGTCAGTCAAGTCAAGACAAAGACAACTCCAGTGTGACGATTAGGGCAATCACATTCATTACCTGAACGGTGCTGGAGCTGGATTCGGGGCCTGTCCAATCACAAGGGAACAAAAAAAGTGAAACAAGTGGTCATTACCTCCTTTCCTTGCCGCCATCAAGTCAAAATCGATGCTTTAGTCTTGGTTGACTAAATGACACCAAGGGCGTTTCACGAGGAACTGAGGGACAGCAGGGGGCAGTGGGAAAAGCAGAAAGAAAAGGAAAACAAAAAGCAACCAAAACAAAACAAAAAAAGGCGCCAAGAATTGCCAAGAATTGCCAAGAATTGCCAAGAATTGCCAAGAATCGCCAAGAACTGATCGATGCATGTCATTCAACCCCAGTTTCGATGGAAAGATTCGGTAAAAGTATCAACAATGAATTGCGGCACTGTATTTTGCGGGTGGCAAAGTGCACGATAGAGTGGAGCGGGGAGAGACCCATGAGAGGCCTTCGCAGCACTTACAGCCATGAGTGCGAAAACGAAATAGACTGAAGTGAAACAGGTCAGCTTTTGTTTCTCCTTTTAGAAGTGATTTTCCTCCAATTCCGAACCTTGCTCATCATGATCCAAAATACAGTGCGAGTATGATCGAGTTTTGAAATTTCTCCCCGGGGGTAGAAGGGGACGGGGAAAGGGGGCAGAGATCAGGCTCAACGATGAGCAATCACTCACACTGGGCTTGTTACGAACTGGGCTCATCCCTAATCGGTCTTCCCCTCATTCTACACTATATTCTTAGTAAACGATACTTCCGCATACATTTCGTACGCTTCAATAGTGATTTTAGGTCAAGTTCCGGGAAAGGTCGTAACACAGGTGAAGCGCTGTTTTGCCGCGTTTGACTTACCATTGTGAAAAATCTGAAAGGCACTTGCTGGACTGAGAGTTCAAGACTCGATGTGTGTTTTGTGACCAAGGTAGGTCTGTTATGGATTGACGCGCATCTGTACTGGGAGTGTGTTCACTCAAAGGTCAATGCAAAGTCAAAATTTCACAGTGCTCCGACCGCCCCGACTTTTTGCACATTATGTATAAAACTTATGTTGAACAAGAATATGAAGAGAGCCAGAGTCAAGGTGATTTCAACTTTTCGACCGGTTGGTGAATGTATCTCGTATCGAGTCTCAAGCCAGTCTTCTTTCACCATTTCCGCGGCTGCGTCCCATTTCGATTCGTGTTGCAACGTGCTTGGCATTTCCAATCACACACTCACATACACACAAGGACACTCACAAGCCAAACCCTCGCTCCCACTTCCAAGCGAGGACGATGGGGACGCAGGACGATCATTCACCGCCTTGGGTTGCGCCCATCCGCTACAACCAGCTCCTGCCCTACTATCACGCGGCTGGCCTGCGCCCGACGACGGATCCCGCTGAACGTGCGCGTGCTGAAGCGCACTGCCGCGGCGGGCTCGAGGCCGAGGCCGACACCCTCCTCGCGTCACTGCTCGAGGCCTTCCAGCGCGCCGTGCTCTCGCGCGATCTGACGCCAACCGGCCAGCTCGCGGTCGCCACCAGGCGCATGTCCGAGTAAGTTGCACTCTACAAAGTGTCGCTCATCTCGAACACCCCCTTCCCCCGGGTCCTTTCCCCCTTTCAAACCCGAGGCGAGGCGCAGAAGCAGCGAATGGCGCGTATTCGGGAAACACAAAAAAAAAAAAAAAAAAAAAAAAAAAAAAAAATTGGTGTGTTTCTGGAGTCTGAGCTTGAAACAAAAAAAAAAAAAATCCATTTCAACAAATCAACGCAACCATTGAAGAAGGCTTTGTTGAACCGATGCTCAGCAAAGAAAAGAGCAAAACAAACAAGAAAACGAAGCAAAGTGTGCGCAACAAGTCAACCGACGACAGAATGGCAAGAATCGAAACTTGTCGAATTATCAAGGAACACAGCAAACATGAAACGTTTTGTTTGGGTTTGATGCGGAAACTTGAAACTTGAAAAACATTTGGTGGCGGGAAAAATGTCGTCCAATTGCAATTCACTCACTCACAGTTCCTCCATCTTATGCTGTCAAATTATTTGCCTACTTTTTGTTTTGCCCCCCCCCCTCCCTGATTATTACAGCTACATTGACTTGTATGGATTCCGATTCACCGTCGAGCAGCTCTTGGCGCTCATCGAGACAACGTACTCGCTGATTACGACAACCAAGAACATTCAACTGTCATCGCAGGCGGGCTTGATGACCTTCCTGACTCGCTTGCTGGAACCAACAGCAATGCTGCCCGTTGGGCTGATTGTGCTGGACTGGCGCCCGCTCGCCGCGTTTTACAGATACTTGCATTGCCACCCTCGGTTTCCATTCAAGCTCGAGGCAAAGGAGCATCTGACTCCCCTGTGCACCCTCATGCAAGCCTGTCGTGACTTTTTTGCTCCCAGCGCTGCGCAAGAGTTGCTTGACGAATACCTCCCCATGCTGGTCCCCGTCGATTCGTCGTTTGACGAAGCCAGCCAGATGCTGTCCCTCCTTTTGCCAACGCGACAGGTGGTCGAGAAGCACATGATTCAGGCTCAGCTGGCCGCTCCGTCGACGCCCATTCCGATTCTCAAGCCAGAGCAAGCTGTGCCGTGGTTTTCTCCCCTCATGCAAACGTGGCGGTGGACGGAAGACCGGAAGCCGTGGGACTGCCGATTCCTGGAGCTGTTTTCTCGGCTTGCCCAGCACTCGTGCGGCCTGTTGGACTGGTCGGAGGTGTCTGACCGATTCTTTACGGCCATTGCCCGGCAATTGGAAATTCCCAGCGGCGCCGGCTTCTTGCCGTCTGCGCGCGGCGGTAAATTGCGTGGCGAACAAGTCGACACGTCGCGTTGGATTGTCGGGGCCATGCGACCGGATGGCGCCATTCTCGATCGTCTCGAGTCGCTTTTGCAGTCGATTGAAACCTACTACCATCCCAGCAATAATGGAGCGTGGTCGGATGGGTTGTCTGTCTTTCTCCACCGCTTGGCAGACACCTTTTCTTCACGCTATGCCCAAGAGCGCCAGGACCAGGAGCTCCTTGCCGAACTGCAGATGCTTCGTACGCAACAAGAGCACGGCGACCCACGGGCTGCTGATGGAGCCAACTATGGCGTGGGTGATTTCGGATTTGAGCGGCCCTCAACATCATCCATCGACAAATCCGCCAGCCGCACGGAAGGCGCCACTCAACCAAACGTCTTTTCGGACGAAGAGCACAAACTCCTCGCTCAATGGTGCCCCATTCCTGAGAGCGAGCGAATCACGCCCGAGACAGTCCGTCGGTTTGTCGAGATGCTCCGGCCCCTTGCGCTCCTCCAGCTATTTGCCAAGTCCGAGACGTTTATCGCCAATGCTGTGTCCACCATCAAAATTCTTGCTCTGCTTTGCCCGCAAGCAATTCTCCCGCAAACGCTGGAACGCATCTACCCGGCCTTGGAAACTGTGACGGAAACCCACCAAACCTCTGCTGCGCTCGCTTGCCTTGCAGGCCTATCGCGTCTCTTGTTCTGGCGGCGATTCTACCCCGGGGGTGCTCAGCATCTTCCAGCGCTGCTGCAGCTCATCCTTCCGGGCATTGACGTGAACGATTGGAAAAAGACAACTCCGACGCTGCATTTTCTTTCGTGTCTGTTTGCCAACGTCCCAATCCGCAACTACTCTTTGCTTGCCCGCAACGAAGCCTACGGCCGAGCCTTTGGTCATGACAACTACCTGTCTCTGCCATTCACCGACGTGGACGAGCAGCTCTGCGAAGCTTCCGCGAGCTTTGGGGATTGGGTTTTGCAGCTGATCGACAAGGTTCTTGACATTTGCGAAAACCAGCTACCGCCCAGCAAGCGTGGCGATATTGGCGAAGGGGCATTGTGGGTGCTGCCTGGCACGTGCGAGCTGCTCTTTCTCTCGCTGGAACCCGAGTGGCTTGACAATGTGATTCTCCGGGTGTTTGACTTTACCATGACCCACCTGCGAATGAACTCGCTGAAGCTGGTTGGGCGCTTGTGCAAGAGTCTCTGCGCTGCCGCTCCTGCAAAGGTTCTTCGGCAGTTTGTGCCGCGGCTGTGCGAGCAAATTATTGCCAACTTGGAGGTCGAAACTCCTCCTTCTTCCTCCCCAGTCACAACAACCCCCGATGGTGCAAACCAAGCGACGGTTGGAGACATTCAACGTGTTGACGATCAAGTGCTTTGGCAGCTGCGTATTCTCGCACAAATTGTGGACAGCGGCGCTGCCAAGGTGTTAGAGTACAAGCCCATGTTGCTGCAAACGCTTCAAGTCTGCTTTTCCCAGATTCACCTGTTTGACCGTCGTTTGGCCAAGGCCGCTGGCAAGCTACTCCGGCGATTGTTGCGGACGCTGACGCTCCCCAACTCGAGGTCGCACAAGCAGTTTGATCTCCAAGACCCGAGCGCGACCCGGCCCCATCTTCAACAACTCCGAGACTTGTACGATAACTGGGGGCATGCTCCGGCGTTGTCTAAAGTCTCGCTGAACTGGGACACTCCTACCGCGGAAGGGCTCGCGCTCGTTGATGAGCTGTTGACAACCATTCTGGCGCCCACCATGGCTCGATTGGACAAGCTGCTCCTTGGCGTGCGCGAATCCACTTTGCCCTCCTTTTTCGCCAAGCACGAGGCCCTCGCCCATCTGAATGTGCTCTACAATACCATTGCTGGTGCCGGGTCCTATCTGGGCCCGTACTTTGGCACTGCTCAGGAAGACCAGCAGCTTGCCAACCAACACGGCCACCCTTGGATCCCACGACCACCCATCGCAACCACCACAGCCACCGCGTCGCAGCACTGTCCATCACAGGACTGGCGCAGCTTGCTTGCAGACTGCTTGGCCAGCTCGCTGTCCTACGTTGTCTCCGCTGGCAGTGATGACACCAAAGCGGCACGATTGTTGATCAAGTGCTCCTCGCGCTTCATCTCCGACTTTGGCAGGAGCACTGACTACCTGAAGCATTCTCTCGTCTCTGTGAAGGGCGCACACAAGGCTCTATCAGCGGTGCGGTTTGAAGGCAACGACGTGTCGTGCCAGTCGACTGCAGCGTGGGAACGGTTGACGGTGCGCTTCCTCCCACACGTGTCCAGTAGCGCTACACCAGACCAGATTCGCCAAGCGCGCATTCAAGCCGCGAATCACGTGTTACGGCTCCAGGCAACCTATGAAACGCGTGCGAGGCCCATCCCAGCCATCATCAGTCTTCGGCGCGTCCTCGTGATGCATTGCTCAAGGGTGGCGGCTCTTCGGTACTCGGGACTTTTCACGAAACGGATGGAGACAATTGCTGCCTTTCTGCTGCAACTTGCGATTCATCCGTATCTGGTTGTCCGCAAACGCAGTCAGCATGCCATGCGGCGAGTCATGGAGACATTCCCAACCAGCTCGATGGTATTGCTGCCAAAGTTCCTGAGCGTGCTTGAGGAAGCAACAGCCGTGGTCGCAGCGGCGCCCGTTGGATCGCGTGATACTGGTAGCTCGTTGGCGGCCGCCGCCGCTGCTTCTCTGTCCAGCCCGTCAATCTCCATCGACACGGCCATCGAGCACATCAAGGGCATTTTATTCTTGCTGATGCAACCGCTTTGCCTCGTCCACCTCTATTCTTCGTTCTGCCTCATGGAACGCTGCTTTCTCGCCATCTATCGCTGCAGGGTGATTGAACGTCAGTCTGTGCAAGCGATGGTCCCATTGCTCTTTAATGCAGTGAGCCACCCGAGCGCCGGCCCGGTGCTTGCCACCACAGTGTCCGACGTTGCGCTCACTCTTGCGCAGCAGGCCGCTTTCTCGGCGATCGCGGCACCTCTTGATGTTGCAGCGCTGCTTGCGCAGGGCCAGGCCGATGAAGCGGCAAGAAATGACGGTCGTCGCGCCGAGCTCGAACACTTTTCCCAAAAGCTAGTGTTGCTTTTGCCGCGGTTGTCCACCCTGCACCACGCAGCCGCGGAGGACGCTGGCGAGGCCGCGCCAACGGCTGTGACCTGGCCGTACGAGGCTATGGTGTTGGCCACCATCGGCCAGGTCAGTCGCCCGGATGCACTGCTGGATCCTCGCCTTGTGGCGGCTGAGGCTGGGGCGTTGTTGAGCCACGTGCCGATGATTCGCGTCGGTGCCTTGTCGATTGTCGTCAGCATTTTCCGCGGTCTGAAACGCTTCACCAGCCAACCTTTCGTCAAGAGTGTGCAATTGACCACGCCCACAGGAGGCGCCGAGTTGCTGCTTGCTCCTCAACCCATGGGCAACAATCTGCAGCAACACCCTCCCGCCCGTGACCATATTGTGTTTGAGCAGGCCAACCCCCCGCGCAACACGTCGCATACAGCGCCCCCAGGAGAACGCCTGGACAACCAAGACCGTCGAATCCAGGTGCACAACCCTTTCCCACGCACGCGCGAAGAATGGGAAGCGACGCTATTCGCAGAAAAGAACTTTTTGGGTTGGGTGGCCTTTCCACGGTCGTTTGTGGCGTATCGCTACACCAAGGATTTGCCCGGTCTCGGTATTCGCGACCCAGCGTCCATTCAGCCTGCAGAAGCCCCTCTGTGGGCTGCATTTGCCGACCCAGTGACGGCGCATGCGTTTGTCAAGCAGTTCATCCTCTTCCAAGAAATGGACCATGCTCCTGCCAACAACGACGCGCAGTCCAGCGGCGCCCGCTTCAGCACGTCAACTGCCAAGCTGTACAAGCGCATTTTTCGGCAGCTTGGACCGGCCGCCCTCGAGCCGTTCAAGGCCCATTTGATGCGCCAGGTCAAGAGCGACGAGCCTGGTCTGCAACGTACGGCGGCTGAAATCATTGCTGGCGCCGTTCGAGGCAGCAAGCATTGGACCTTTGACTGCCAAGAGCAGTTGTGGCTGTTTATTGTGCCCTTGCTGCGGACTGCTTTCGACAAGGCTGGCAACTACACGATTGATGATTGGAACAATTGTCTACTCTTTGCAGTGGTAAGTAGGGGGGGGGGTTTGTTCGATGATGCTCAGCGAGTGCTTTGCCTCACTGCCGAGTGCTGGTCACTTGTGGTTTTTGTTTCTGGACTGTTTCGATACGATCTCATGTCTTCATCCTTTTGCTTGTCTTCTTATTTTTTTTTCCTTTGCTCTGTGCTCTTTCGCTCCCCGTTTGTTGCTCTTCCTCCCATCCCCTTTCGGCAGTACGATCGCGATGTGCATCGGCTCCGCCATTTGGTCCAGCTCGTCTTACGCGAGCCTCTGTTTTCGAATGATACATCCTCGTTTTATTCGACGTACCGACGCCTGTTGTTTGCCCACGCGGTGTCCAGCGAGATGGGTTGGCGTGTTGCCGACGAGTCGCTTTTGATGATGCCCGTTCTGCTCGAGAATTTGTCGTATCCGTACAAGCTTGTTCGCCAGCAGCTCGCTCTGTTGATTTTGGGCCTTCTTCAGGGCACAACAACGCCGCAGACAGACGGCGCAGCGATGCACTTCCATCCTGCTGCCAGCCAAGCGCTTCCCGCCATTGTGACTGCACTCGAGCGGTGGCACGCGTTCAGTCGGCGCCAAGCGCACGAATCGACCGAGTCCAGTCCCTCGTCCGGCTCTAGCAGTGACCCCAGTCCATCTGTCACCCCGACGCCAGACCGTAGTGAGACTAGTCTGCTTTCTCCTGAGGACGAGGCTTGCCTGAATGCTGGGCGCACAGGTATGACATGCATTTGGATTTCTCCTGGCCGGTTTGGCCTGTTTTTGTTGTTGCTGCTGCTGTTGTTGTTGCTGTTGTTGTTGTTGTTGTTGCCGCGCTTTTCGTTTCGCACTCACGGTGCTTTGTGTTTCTCTGCTCTGCCTCCTTCAGCTCTCGAGTTTGTCTTGCGTGCGGTGACCCGCCTGGGTCGGTTTGTGCTCGATGAGCACATTCACAGCATTCTGCCGCTGCTGTTCCAATCATACAATTCAACGGACGAAGAGGTTCGAATTGTTGGACGCCAGGCTTTGAATGAGATTTCCAACCTCGTCTTTCAACCCGTGGTCCTCGAAAGGCTCTTGCGGGCCATGATTGCGCCTCTAGATCGAGCATCCCAACACCACTACACTTGGCACGCAAAGATCGCCTTCTTGTTTTCGCTTCAGGTGAGAGCGACTGTGGTCGGATTGTGTGTGTTCTGTTTTCTTTTGAGGCGAGAGAGATTGTGGTTGGATTGCGTGTTTGTTTGAGCCGTTTGCTCACTTTGTTTGGACGGTCGCTCCGTCTTGCTCCATGTTAGTCACTCGTTTTCCGGAATCAGTTCTATATTTCCCGAGAAATGCTCGATATGATTCTGCAAGCTGTTCTGCAGCTGATGAAGGATGAACAAATCGAGGTTTGTGTTTTCGCGCAACGAGAGTGGGCTGCATCATCGCTGTACTCACTTGCCACCGTCGTTTTTTTTGCAATGTCTGCAGGTCCGACAACTTGCTGGTGAAACGCTGGGGGTTCTCACCCGATGCGATTCCAGAATCACCTCCATGGGGCTCATTGTGAGTTGCCCCCCCCCCTTTTTTTGCTTTTTCTTCCTCCTCTTTTTCTTCTGCTTTTGTCTTATGATTGCCTTCTGGTTGTGGTGTGATTTTTGTTGCCATCTGGACTTTTTGCTCATTGTTGGGTCCTGTCTGCCTTCGCTTTCTGTGTGTTCTACTTGCCTCTCTTTCGGGTTTGCTTCGCTTTGTGCCCCTGTGTTCGGCCTTTGCAGGAAACTACCTTTTTGCCATGGTCGAGGACCCAACTGCCAAGCCGAACGCTGGCATCGAGTCAGCTGAACAGCAAACAGCGAGAGCAAGTCCTTCAACGGCATGCTGGCGTAATTGGTTTGTGTGCCTTTGTTCAAGCCCAGCCGTACACTCTGCCGTCTTGGATGCCCGAGCTGCTTGTGGAGATTGGTTCGCACCTGTCCGACAGAGGAGCCATTCAGGTTTGTTTTCTTGTAGCACTCGTCTCGATGGTGAATCGCTTGGAGCGGAATGCTGACATGCTGCTTTGGTCTGGCATGTTCTCCCCCTCACCATCACAGGCAACCGTCAAAAAGACATTGTCTGAATTTTGGCGCACTCATCAAGACAATTGGCACAATTTCAAGCTTCAATTTACTGAAGATCAGCTGTCGGTGATTACTGATTTGCTGATTTCGCCCAATTACTATGCCTGATGAGTGGGCGTGGGGGTTTAACCCCCGTTTTTCGTATTTTGCTGGACTTTTGTCTAGTCGTGGTTGTTTTGAATACATTCTAGTACCTTTGTCTCTTGTTTTTCAAACCAGTTGATTGCCGTTGAAATGGCACGGCCTGTTCTGCCTGCGCAAGTCCAATCTTGTAAATTTTGACTTGCAAATATCATCTTCTTTCATTCTAACGAGCGTGAGCGGTAGGGTTTAGTGAACATGGCGTTGGCCCGAGTCCCCAACGTGCAGCGTAAACAATCGGGCGTTGTCGATGTTTTTCGCTCGCCTAAAGTTCCCGTCCTTTTGCCAACATTATTGTCAAGGTTTGTGGTGTTTGTTTAATAGTGTGTCAGGGCTTTTGAAGCCCCGTGTTTCTGCACTAACGTGACGAAAGACGGCCTTGCAAAGTTTTCTTTTGCCGCTTACACAATGCAACAACCAACGGCTGGCGAGCGACTTCGTTGCTTCAGAACAATCTCAAGGGTCTACAGAGTAATATACCAATTTGCAAATTTATTGGGAAACTCAAATCATCCGCCGGAGCCGGATAGGACCTTGAGAACCTGCAGGGCACTGGTCGTGTAAATACGAAACTTGAATTCACATGGATGTACGCGGTTTTCGACCCTGGGCTTCCTTTGAGTAGCCTGTAAATCAATTTTCGTTGCCTTGGGCAACGAGCTGTTGCAGGCAATCGGCTGCACCGAAAGCCGAGAGCACGGCAGAAAGTGTGCTGAATGGTGTTTTGATTGTTTCGATTTTCGGTTTCCCCATCCCGCTTTTTGCGTTGTCGTTGAAGTTCATTGCATCCATTGCTCTTCGTGAGGCTGCGATAACCTTTTATTTTCCCCCTCTCTAGTGTGCGCAAGCTGGAGCGCTTGACGAGGTGAGGACTGGTTTCCTTTTGGGGATTGTTCTCTCGCACCGTTCCTTCGCGAATGTTTGGTTGGAGCGACGGCGTGAATCCATTTGTTGAACCCTGCTTTTGGGAGTCGACCCGCAGATCCGTGCTCAGATCTGCCGCACCAATCTTGGATATCGGGGTTTTGCGTTTCCAAGGGGTTTTCTTTTTGTTTTTTTCGATTTTTTTTTTCGATTTTTTCCATTTTCGCTGCACGGAGGCGGGATTTCGATGGATTTTTTTTTTTTTTTTTTTTTTTTTTGTTTTGGTCTTCGTCCATTTTCGTTCTTCGCACTTTTTATTTTTTATTTTGTTTTTTTTTATTATTATTTTCCTATCTAAAAATCCACAACACAAATGTCTGACGAGACGTGCGTGAGCTGCAACGAGCCAATCAAGGCTGGCCTTGTGAAGGCAGGCGATCTGCCGCTGCACTTCAAGTGCACTGTGCCGTGCGTCGAGTGCCAGACGGCGCTGACGTCGGTGACCGTCCGCGTCTCAAAGGACCGCGAGTACTTTTGCGCGACGCATTTTCCCCTCCAGTTCCTGAAGAAGTGCGCGACGTGCGGCCACCGCCTGCGCGAGGACGAGCCCTCGGTCAAGATCGACATCAAGTTCCACCACGCGTCGTGCCTGCCGCAGCCGCCGCCGCCGCCGCCCAAGGAGCCCGAGCCCGAGCCAGTCCCAGAGCCCGAGCCTGCGCCTGTTCCGGAGCCCGTTGAGACTGGTAACGAGCGCATCCCCCCTTCTCTTTTTTTTTTGTCTTTTTTGTTGAGTGTGCATGTGGTTGTGTGTGACTGTGTGCTGGTGAACGCTGGCGGTGGTGTTGAGTCGAGGTGCCAATCCAAAAGTCAGCGAGTTGAGTGTATGAGGCGACGTTGCTACGGAGAGACTTTAATTTCAATTGGATCTTGACGGACGAGCCATTGCACTCCTGTGCGCGCGCACACACACACACACACAGTACTCACACACACATGCACACACGCAGTCATCGCTTCTGCGTTCGCTTGCATGCGTTTGCACAGCGGTCGTGTGAGTGACGTCCGTTTGTTCCTTTTTCCTTTTTCTCTTTTTCGGAACTGTGGTGTTTTTTTTTTTTTTTTTTTTTTTGCTTGACTCTCTATCGCTCTGCCTTTTCCTCCTCCCGCCTTCCCCATCTCCCCATCTGAAGAGCGGTCATCCATTGTCAATCTCGCCGCTGGACGTCGCACCCTGTGCATAGATTTCCAGCTGAGCGATTCTCTCTGCGTTTTTTTGGGTTTTTGGTGTTTTGGTTTTTTTGTTCCTCTTTCGCCGACTGCTTCTCTCTCCCGTGCTTCTCTCCTCTCCTCTCACAGTGCGCTCGTTCATCACAGTCTCTCCTTCTCTCTTTCTCTCTCCTTTCTTTCGTTCTCGTGTTCTCCTTCGCTCCATCGCTCTCTCGATGGATGCGTGTGGGGTGTGCATGAGTCTGTCGTCCGCTAGATCTTGATCTTGTTGCCAACCAACAACAAACCACACAACAAACAATCACAACAAACTCAATCCCTCACACACACACACACACACACACACACACACACACACACACACAAACACGCCAATGGTAGCACACAATGAACCGACTACATAACCAAACAACAACCATGCATCCGTGAACATTTCGCACAGAGCACACAACAATTCGCACCAATACCCAGGTTTTTGGTGTACCACTCTCGAAAATCTAACACACCTTCAACACCCCCTTCGTGAATCGCTTGAATAAAACTCCTACAGGAAACACCATTGGCGCCGTCTTCCATCTCCAGCGCGAGGAAATCAACAAGGAAATGTACGATCTTCACAGTTGCTAATGATTGCTGACGCTGCCGATTGCTCGTCCCTAACTCATCACATCACCCTTTTCTTTTTGTCTTTTGCTGTTTGCTTTTTGCCGTGTCAATCTGCGTGAACAGCGGCCTCAAATGGATGATCCACGACATTGAGCTGAGCGACTTTGAGGCGGAGGTGCTCCTCCGCGGCAGCGGCGCTCCTGGCTCGTTCCTCGTGTACTACACGGCCAACGGTCGTGCTCGTGATTACAACTTGCTCTTCTGGTAACACGTTTCTGCCATCGCCATCGCGGTTTTGTTGTGGACGTTGTCGTCGTCTGCCTCCATTTTCACTGTTGCCTTGACTTTTGTTCGGTCTTGTTTTCTGATTCAGGGCCGAGGCTGACGACATCCAGAACATTTCCATTCTGGACAACAACTTCAAGGTAGGCGCTCAAGCGCACACATCTCGACCAGCTTTGCCTTGGATGTCACCTTGCGCTGTCATATTCTAACCACCTGCTCTTCGTTTTTAACCCTTTTCCAACGCAGTACCAACTCTATGGCCACGACCAAAAGTTTGGCTTCATTGGCGACTTGATCACCCACTACCAGTCCAACCCAGTGTACAAGGGCAAGCAGCTGGGCTCGCCCTGCAACTTCCCCGAGCAGTATGCCGACCCGACCGAGGAAGACAAGCGCTCTCCCTTCATCAACGAAATTGTGGCCATCCGTGGTGAGCTCGCGCTCATGCAGCACCTCTACGAAGATGCTCTCAAGCTGAAGAGCGACTGGGTCAACAAGGTAGGGCTCGGAGATTGGTGGCGGTCTTTGATTTTGTTCGTTTGTTTCCCCCCCCCCCGCCTCCCGCCTTCGCTTTGACCACTCACGCTCTGTACTTCTCGTATTGCGTCTCACCATTACGCAGAAGGACCGCGCCGAGCAGCTTGCCGACCTTGATTACACCATTGCTGCCACCGAGCAGCGCGTCGAGCTGTGCAAGGCGTTGACCGCCAAGCCCGCCGAGACGGCCTTTGGAAATGACAAGTTTGCCGACCCCGAGCTGCTCGAGTCGGCCGTGTCCGCGTACAAGGCGGCCCATGTCGCCGAGGAGGAAATGCCCGACGACGACACCATCTCCATCACGTCCGAACTCGAGGACATTGACGAGGCTGAGGTGCCCATTGCTCCAGAGCTCAACTCGCTTGATGCGACTCTGCGCCGCTTCTACAAGGAGAATGAGCTTGTCGACGCCAACGGCCAGTAAGTTTTGTTGGAATTTTTTGTTTGTTTTTGTTCTTTGGAGTTTTGTCCGACCATCACCACCGCCGTGTCTTCGTCACGACTGACTGGCCTTTTCCACCACCACCCCTTTCACCACCACCCCTTTCACCACCACCCCTTTCACCACCACCCTGCAGCGTCACCGCCGCCAACCTTGCCACTCTCGTCGTCCAGGCCCTGCCGATGCGTCAAAAGAAGCTCGTCGAGCGCCGCATCAAGAAGAGGAAGGACATCCAGGCTGCGTTCAAGAAGGACGAGCTCGGTGTTTCGCACCTGCTGTCGTTGGTGCGCGAGTTTTTCATCTTCCCCAAGCTGATGGCCGTCTTCACCGAGAATGCCAAGACCAACACGGACTTTATGACCATTCTCGAGTTCAAGGCGTACCTCAAGCGCGAGCCTCACCTTGCCGCTGACAGCGAGAACATTGTGGCCCTGTTCTACAAGCTCGCAGACCAGAACAAGAAGAGCAAGGCGCAGGATCCCGAGCTTGCTGCCGCTCGCGACATGTTTGGTGCTCACGTTGCCGTGACCCAGGACGGTTTCATGACCTCGCTCGGCTTTGTCCAGTTCATGTTCACCACCGGCTGCGCCGCCTTCAACCCCGTGCACCGCAAGGTCTACCAGGACATGAACCAGCCGCTCGCCCACTACTTTATCAACACTGGCCACAACAGCTACCTCGAGGCTGATCAGCTGATGGGCCCGAGCTCCACCGACGCCTACCGCAAGGCGCTGCTTGCTGGCTGCCGCTGCGTCGAGATTGATCTGTGGGATGGCCCCAAGGGCGAGCCGATCGTGTATCACGGCTACACCATGACGAGCAAGATTGCCGCCCGCAACGTGCTGCTGGCCATCAAGGAAAGCGCGTTCGAGGCGTCGCCGTACCCCGTCATCCTTTCGCTTGAAAACCACCTCTGCCTCGAGCAGCAGACGCTGTTTGTCAAGTACTGCGTCGACATTTTCGGCGACCAGCTGATTGTGGCTGCGAGCAACTTCTGGGAGTCCAACCCCAAGGAGCTTCCCCCGCCCGAGTCGCTCAAGCGCAAGATTATCATCAAGAACAAGGCGCATCCCAACCGTGGTGGCGTCAACCCGAACGACCCCTCGTCGGTCAAGGCCGCCAAGGTGATTAGCCAGGAAATGTCTGACGCTGTCGTGTACTGCAAGTCTGTTCGCTATGCCACCATGCGCAAGGCCACCGAGACAACCAAGTGCTACGAAATGTCCTCGTTCGCCGAAAAGAGGCTGCAAGCTCGCCCGCGACGAGTCGACGCTACATCGTCTCACGCCGGCCATTTGGTGCGCGTTACCCGACGCAAGCGCTTGATTCGTCCAACTACGACCCGCAGCCGCTGTGGAATGTCGGCATCCAGATGGTTGCTCTGAACTACCAGACGCCCGATCGCTCCATGCAGCTCAACGCGGCTCGCTTTGCCCAGAACGGCAACGCTGGCTACGTGCTCAAGCCCGAGATTCTGCGCAAGCCCGCTGCCGCGAAGGGTGGCCTCGAAATCTCAAAGCTCAAAATCCAGCTCGTCCACGGTTTCCAGCTCAACGCTCCCAAGTCCAACAACCGCATGTCCCGCCGTCGTGACCGCGACCTTTCTCCCATCGTCGAGGTTGAGGTCGTGGGTCTCAAGACGCTGCTGCTCGCGTCGGCTTCTGCCAAGGGTGGCGAGCTTCCCGAATGGAACGACACGTTCGAGTTTGATGTTTCCATGCCTGACATTGCTCTTGTGCGCTTCAACGTCTTTGATGACAAGACCAAGGAGTCTCTTGGTGCTTATGCTTTGCCTGTTTCGTCGCTGCTTCCCGGTGAGTTGGCAATTGCACTGGCGTGGGGTCCCTTTTTTTTTTTTTTTTTTTTCTCTTTTTCCTTGTTTTGTTTGTTTGTTTGTTTGTTTTGTTTTGGTCCTTTTTGTTTTTGTATGGCTGGTTGCGCTTATTCACTTTCTATTCGCTATGACTCTGCAGGCTTCCGTCGCATCCCGCTGAACAAGTACAAGCCGTTTGCCGTTGTCGAGAACACGCCCGCCAGCTTGTTCATCAACGTTTCCTTTGCCTAAACATCCAGTGCTTGTTTTGCTGTTGTTGTTGTTGTTGAATGCGTCTGCTTGATACCCTGCATGAGTTTGTGCTCAATTATTCGAGTCATTAATCTCTTTAAAGCTACAATTGGTTGGTTCCTCGCGGCAACACCTTCAAACAGTTGTTGATGACCATCAAGGACACTGAACAAGGGGAAAAGCGAACACACACACATTCACACACGAAATAGCACTCACTGAAACACGTAGACACATATACACAGGCAACATAGGCCCACCGCCCCTTTCACAGACCAAAAGGGAGGGGGGGGGGTTGATGGGTTGATGGTTTCTCTTGTACAGAATCATTTTTTTCTTTGCTTCTACATCCTTCGCAGCGCCTGCACTGGCAGAGGGGTCGGCTTCGTTTTCTTGGTTTTGTTTCTTGTTTTTCTGCTTTGCTGATTTGTGTTTTTGTTTTTTCGGCTACTTTTCGGCGAGAGTAAACACGAGACGATCCTGGTTGGTGAGCATGCCAAGAAAGTTGTCGTCGCAATCGTCAATGTCGCTGAGGCGGACGTTGCTGATCTGAGAGATGGATTCGGGGTCTTTGATCTTGTACAGTCCTGCAATGAGCTCTTTGAGCAACCGCAGCGTGCCCAGTTTGCTAAAGAACAGCGTCTTGTAGTCCTCCATCCCCTGCTGCTTGACCAGGAGGGTGAGTTTGAGCGAGATCATTGGGTTGGCCGCCATGCCAAACTGGATTGTCTGCTCGCTCTCGAGCATTGACTTTTGCATCGATTCGAGGCCTCGCAGGCTGTTTTTCCGCGCTGCCGTGGTCGGTGCTTGCAGCTGCAATGCTGGCGGCAACTGGTGCAGGTATAGCAATGTGAGCGGGCTCGCATCGGCGTTCTTGAGCACTTTGACGGCCGAAATCTCTTCCTCGGCGGTGTGCAAGACGGGCAACTCGAGCGTCCCGTCGACGCTGGTGTGCGTCGGCACTTTTGGCGTCTCGACCGCCGCCGCAGCGGGCTTGAACAGAAACGTGCCCAGTCTCGACCGTGGTGAGCCCGAGCCCGAGCCCGAGCCCGAGCCAGAGCCAGAGCTCATTGAGGGCGAGCGGGCGACCCTTCGCATTGTGCCAGGCGATCCCGGGCGCGCTGCCACGGCGTTGTCCAGCGAGCTTGACGACGGCGATGCAGAGCGGAGAGCAGCGACGCCGTCGAACTGGTCGCTGCTGCTGGTGGTGGTGGTGGTGGTGGTGCCGTCGTCCGCAGCAACCGCCGTCATCGCTGGCGAGGAAGCCGCGCGCAGCAACGGAGCTGGTCCGAGTCCAGTGCGCCGGACTGCCGTTGCCGACATGGATGCTGATGCTGGTGATGATGATGTTGCTAGTGATGGTTGTGACGATGACGATGACGACGATGCTATTGTTGCGGTCGTGTCGTTTGGCGGGTTGTCGTTTGAGAGCGAGTTTGAGCGTGTGGCCGCCCTTGCTTGTGATGCTGCTCCTTGTAGTGCTGATGCGGATGCTGATGCTGATGCTGATGCTGATGCTGATGCTGATGATGACACTGATGATGCTGACGATGATGCTGATAGTGGTCCGTGGCTCGGATCGCCTTCCTCATCGATCGTGTCAACAATCCGCGACATTCGTAATAAAATGCTGTTGGATTTTTTATTGTATTTTGTTTTTTATTGTTTTGCGGCTTTTCGGGGGTTGAATTTTGGAATGTCGGACGATTTGTGCTGCTCGTTGTTTGGGGGGGGGGCGTTGGGTGGCCTCTGCGCTGTGGCTGAGCGGTAGATTGGCAGAGGGGCTGGATGGGAGTCCCGAAGACGGAGGGAAGCGGGGGTGGGGCGGAGGGGGAAGGAGAAGAGCTGAAAGCGGTTGTTGAGGTTACAAGAGAATAGAAAAAAAGAAAAAAAAAAGAGAAAAAAAAAAAAGAAATCGGGAATGGAAAACTTGTCAAAAAAGAATGAACAACGAGAAGAACGATGGAAGAGAGGTGGATGTGGATGGATGTGGATGGATGTGGATGGATCAACTGGAATAAACAAAACGAACGAAGGAAAAAAAAGCGAAAAGGGATGAGGATGGGAAAGCGTGGAAACAGTGGGAAAGGGAAAACCGGAAGACAAAAAAAAAAAAAAAAATGCCAAACTGGAATGAAGAACGTGGAGCGAGGGGGCGGGAACAAAGTAATAGCGTATGTAAACATGCACAACAATGATGCAACGAGCCAAACGCATCAGCGACGAAGGGATGAAGATGCATAGTAGCAGGGGGAGGGGAGGAAAGCCGGGAAGGACAAGAAAAGCAAGGAATGGAAGGATTCTCAGCCACCCACCACGGACGTTGGCGTTGTGTTTTGGAAACGTCCGTTTTCCCACTCAAAAAAATTAGCCACACACTAAGAAAACACAATGACAAAAATCTAGAGCGAGTGGGACTGGGAGGGGCGCGAGGGGGGCGGGAGGGCGGGAAATGGGCGTGACTGCCGCCTTGCCCACTTTCGTCGTGGTCACCTCCAACCCTGTTCCCCCGGCCCCACTTCACTCCCCGCACACACATTAGAAAGTACAACAGCCGCAGCAACAGCAGCAGATTCAAACGCGAAAACATGCACTCACGTTGCTCAACATTTGCGACTGGATTGCCGTTCCCATTCTTCATTTTTTGGTCTTTCTTTGTTTCCCTTCTTTCGCTTCACCGTCTTGCTCGAAACAACAAGAGACAAAAAGACAGCAACAGCGCAGTACATCTGTTCATTACCAAGCAGTCTCACACAAGAGTCGCAGCACCAGCAGCACACACACACACACACACACACACACATCATGCAGACGCAGCCGGGGGAAGGTTGGTGAACGCGACGTTTCGCATTTCATTTCGCAGCACCTCGTCCCAAAGTGCTGCCCCTCATTAGTGACACCCCATCTCGCCAGCCCAGTTCATTCCATCTCAAAACGACTGTGCTTTCGTTGTTATTTGCAGAGAGCAGCGGTGCTCGCTGTTGCTCGACAGAAGCGCATTGTCGGAGGGGTACTGTTTCAAACCGTTTTCCCCTTTTTTCTTTTTGCTCCGTTTCTACTTTCTCGCTTCCCACTTTTGCCCCCGTTCACGGTGCACCAGCACACACATTCACACATCCACACACACACACACACATAACGACGCTCGTCTTCCTTTTCACTTTCGGTTCTCTTGACTTTATCGCAAAAACAAAACAAAAAGCCTTGCAAACGGTTTTTCATTGTGAGGGAATTTTCTTTTTTGTCGGCTTTTTTTTTTTTTTTTTTTTTCAAACCGTTTCACTTTTCTTCATTGTTTCACTTTTTTTTTTTTTTTTTTTTTTCCTTTCTTCAATTTTCTTCCATTTTTTTTTTTCTTTCTCGTTTTCGTCCTTCGCTCCTCGTTGCGCGCACTTTCTTTTGTCTTTTTTGCTCAACTGTGACAACTTGCCATTAACTCATCTCATCCCTTGGTTCTGAATCTGTCCATGGCTGGCTCGCCAAAATTCTTGCCCGCTCAAAATACAGCACGCAGTTCCGTGGCCAGCTCGTCACCATCATCAATCCCCACATCACTGCACTCGACCGTGCGTGGGACGAACTTGGCATTGACAATGCCGCGCGAGGCGCCCAGCTCAGCGCAGTCCGCGTCGCCATCGAGCAGGCCTTCACATCCATCCAGAAGCAGGTCTCTGCACAAATTACCCAGAGCCAGCAGCAGATTGCTGCATTGCATGCACAGCTCGAAGCGCTGGCGGGTCAAATTGGCGATGCCAAAGTCGTCGAGTCCGTTCAAGCCGTCATCCAAGCAACGCCGGGCCCAGCGTGCCTTACTCCCACCACTGTCAGCCCGACTCCAAAGTCAGGATCTGTGGCTACCGTGGCACAAAAGACCGAGCAGCTCCAAGATTTCATTGCAAAACTGCAGTCCGAGTTTCAGGGCCGTCTCACCGCTGTCAGTGCGAACGTCCAAGAGATCGAGTCGCTCGCAGCAACCATGGGCATTCGCTCGAATGAAGTCGAGTCCTTGTCTCGGTGCAAGCCAATTTCAACCTCCATTGACACTGGTTGCGTCGACTACTGCCGAGGCATTGCTGCCGAAAACATGCTGCATTTGACAAACATTATTGGCACGTTGCGCATTGCTCGCTCTGGCCGTGAAGACAAGGCTCGCACACAGATCGAGACGTTGAAGGCGCTGTGGAGTGAGCTTGGCGTGCAGCCCCAGCAAGGGTTTGAGCAACAGGCCTTCCAAGGACCTCCCGCTCTTGTTCTGTCCGAAGAAAACCTCGACAAGTTGGACCAGCTCCGCTTGGACTTGTTGGAAGCGCGCACAAACAATGCACAGCAAATTGCCGGCTTTGTGGAAAAGCTCCGGCTTCTCTGGACACGCATGCGCATCTCGGAAAGCGAGCAGCACATGTTTGTTTTGGAGCACGACAACGTCAAGTTTTCTTCCGTGACTGCTGTGAGTGAGCACTTTTGCCTTTTGTGTTTCAATTGGATGTTGCCTCACTCGATCGCGCCCCTTCGCCCCCCCCCCCTTCCTCCTTGATGGCTGCATCTCACATTTTGAACTCTTGCTTTTTGAACTTTGTGCAGTTTGAAAACGAGCTTTCTCGCATGATGGAGCTCAAGACCACCAACATGCATAGGTTTATTGAGGCTGTTCGATGCGAACTCGTCGAGTTGTGGGACAAGTGCTTCTTTGGCGAGGAGCAACGACACCAGTTTACGCATGCTTTCACAAACTTGTGCTCAGAAGATACCCTGCAAGCGCACGAGCAAGAGCTGGAGCGCATGGAGCAATACTATGCTGACAATGCCAACATCTTCCAGCTTGTTTCAAGCCACAAGCAGCTGGAGGCCAATCTATTGGAGCTCCAGTCTCGCGCAAGCGACACCTCAAAGTACAACAATCGCGGCGGCCGCATGCTTCAGGAGCAGAACGCGACCAAGAAAATCCAAAAAGAGCTGCCCGTCGTTCGCAAGCAGCTCATTGCTGCGCTCGAAGAGTGGGAGTCGCGACACGGCAAGTACTTTTTGGTGAACGGCGGCCGGTACCTCACGACGTTGGAAACCAGCCTTTCTGCATCTGTCGTCATTGGCACGCTGTCGCGCCGTCCAGTGTCGGCTATGCTAAACACTTCTTTGAACACGAGCTTTTCGGGTGGACAAAACTCGAGCATGCTGAACACTAGCGGGTTGAACACGAGCGGTCTCAACACAAGCGGGATTGACTTGAATACCAGCGGCTTGTCGTCAGGAAGCTCGACTGCGGCCAAGCGCGCAGGAGGAGCGCGCGTGGCCGTGTCATCGTCGCGCCAAGGCAACGCAACAGTCAGCGCAGCCACAAGCAACGTGCGCAAGCCCGTCGCACCTCGTGCTGCCACAGCTCCTCGAGGCGTAGCACCCACGCAGCCTGTCCCAGCGGCAAAAGGCACTCGTGGTACCATTCTTCCGCCCAAGGCGGCCGCTAACGTTGGTGCAGTCGAAGTTGGCGCAATCTCGATCGTTGAGCACACTGCGCCTGTCGTTGACTTTTCTTCTCCACGAGCACTGCCCGCCTCGTTCGCATTGTGCACCTCTGCTGCTGGCATGGTGATTCACGAATCGCCAGCTCCACGAGTTGAGACACTGCGCACAGTGTCTGCGAATACTCCTGTGCGAGCTGTTGCCGCCAAGTCACCGATGCCGGGCGCGAATCGACCGCTGCTTCAGCTATTATTGGTAAAGTTGCGTAGTGGCTGTGGCCTCCAGTCTCACTTGGTACACGAGTGACTTATCGTTATTGTTTTGTGTAATGTTGTGGTTTTCCACAGACGCCCTGCAAGACCTTGAGCTTGGACCAGGAGAACGGAACCCCAACTTCCGTGCATGAATTTTCGGTAAACTGCCAAAGCTCTGTCGATGAATGAATTGCCTGTTCAAGTACTGTGTTGCACTCACCCTGCCTTGTATTTTGTTTGGCATAATGCAACTGCCAGTTTGACCACGACGTCCCTGAGCTGTCTCGCATGTCCGTTGTTCCGCAGTTCAACGAATCGACCATTTGAAGACTTGAAACTGGCCTCAATATTTCATTCTATTGTATTTGTGTGTGCATTGTTTTTTTTTCTTGCGTTGAATCCGGGGGTTGAGCTGCATTATGTAATTAAAATTTCACGACAGGTACATGCGCATTTATCGTATTCGATTTGGTTTGTATTTTTGCACAAAAAAAGGAATATGAACGGCAAACAAGCGGCAAGGCGGCAAACGGACCAATATTAAAAACCATCACAAGAAGAAACATAAACTAATAAGGGCAGCTAGCGCAGAATGCAGCTAACTACTGAAAGGGGGCGGCGCACTTAATGGGATTTGACCTTGGGCACCATCTTGGCGCCGGATGGTCGCTTCGAGTTCTTGTACAAGAACAGATAGCCAGTGCCCAAGAGGACAATCCACATGCAGATCAGGATGATGCAGTTCTCCAGAACGCTGAGCGTGTCAAAGCCGAGGTTTTTGACAACCGTCTCGCCGTAGGGAATCGGGCAGCCCAGGCCGTGGTGTTCCGTGCCGTTCGGCAAAGTGCAGGAGAAGACAAGACCGTCCATCTCGTTATTCAAGAAGGCTCCATAGGCGTATCTAATCGGGCTAATGTATGGCACCCAGTAAAACTCGTACGGAGTGTCATTCCTGAGAAACAAGCAAGCAAACAAACAAACAAACAAACGAAAAACCAGAAAACGATGAGCGAAAATCGAGACTCCTCTGCATGATGCGCAAAAAACACCGTGACTTACAGGTTGAGGAAGAGACCACTGAAAATCATCAACGGCAGCAAAACCATGGGAACAACGGCCATGGCGACGGCAATGTCGCTCACCATGCAGCCAATCAAGAGGCCAAGACCCGCACCGCAGTTGGCCAAAATAACGGTTGTGAAAGCCATGATAAAGAACTTGGATGCAGTTGCTTGGAAGCCAATCATAAAGTACAGAATGCCCACATAGAGCAGCGGGAACAAGACGTGGAACGGAAGCTGCAGCCAGAAAAAAAAGAAAAGTTGATCACAAAAACAACGTTGATGAGTTGGTCGGTCATCCAAACCCAACAAAACAAAAGAGAAGGCGCACAAGAAACACGCGTGCTCACCTCAACCATGATTTTGCTCGCGAAATATGGCAAGAGTTTGTAATAGCGGGACGAAAATTCGCGCATAAACACGACTTTTTCGACCGAGAAGACTGTCATGACGCCCATTGTGCCCGTCATACTATTCAACGGGGGGTTGGGGGGGGGGGAAAGCAGGATAAGAGACAGACAGTTCAACGGGGGAAAAAAGCAGGATAAGAGACAAACAGACCGTGAGGTGAAACGGAAACTTGGCAAACGAACACCGACCAGCGAGCAATGCTTACACTGTGTTGGTGGCCACAAAGAAAAGTGCACCAGTGCGGTTTTGAACAGATGCTTGATCGTCCGAGATTTGCAAGAAAATCAAGCCAACAAGCAGGCCGAGGAAAATGGTCTGTTCGAGTCAATCGAAAATAAAAAAGGCAAAAAGAGGAGAGTCAGAGAACACTCCAATAGCGACATGCCAAATCAACTCAAAAAGTCATTCCATGATATTACCTGGCCAAGACGGGCTCGGACCATAAACCGGTTACGAAGGGCATTCTTGAACGCGCGACGAGCGAGGAACTGGTACTGCTCAGTGAGAGACGCGCCAACCTTGAGATCGGTGCTCTTGACACCGTCCGTGAAGGTGGGATTGTTGACTCGCTCCTCAATGGCAGCGCATTGCTCGGTGGTGGGCCACATGTTCAGCAAACGCTGCACGCGAGCGTCAGCGGTTTCCTTGACTGCCTGGTTTGGCTTGACAAGCGCAAGAGTCGTCATCGGGGTGCCGTCAATGGCGCTGTGATAGCTGCCACTGTCGCTCTCGTCCTTGAGAGCAAAGCCCGATGTGCCACTCGCCACTTCGCCGAGGTCTTTCTCGTCGTCATGGTTGTCCGCGTCCTCATCGAACATGGAGTGGGTGGCGTCGTTCAGCACGCTCATGAAGAAGTAATCCGCAGGATTGGTGTAGCGCGGGCACGAGAAGCCACGCGCGCCAAAGTACTCGACCGCGTACTCGAGCTCGCCCATGTACATGACGCGACCGTCTGCGAGCAACAGAAGCTCGTCAAACATGTGGTAAATCTCGGACGAAGGCTGATGGATGGTAGCGACGACCGTGCAACCCGCGGCAGCCAGCGACTTGAGCGTCTGGCACAAGCTGAACGCGCTGAACGAATCGAGGCCAGAGGTGGGCTCGTCGCAGAACAGGATGGAAGGGTTGGTGATCATTTCCATGGCCACAGCAGCACGCTTGCGCTCACCGCCCGAGACACCCTTGACGTGAGCGCTGCCGATCAACGTATCAGCGCACTTGTCCAGCCGCAGCAGCTGGATGACTGTCTCCACACGCGCCATCTTGGTTTCCAGCGCCAGGCTGCGTGGCAAGCGAAGGAGCGCCGACATGGTAATTGCCTCTGAGAGATGAGAGTTCAAGTGAGCGATTCGGTGCTGAAGTAGAATTGCACGTTAAAACCGACTTACCGCGGACGGTCATGGTGCCGAGAATAATATCATCTTGGAAGACGAATCCAGCAATGCGGCGCATAACGCGACCCGGATCGATTTCTTGACCATTGACCTGGACGAGAACAAAAAAATGTGTCAGAAATGCAATGCGAACACCTGTGTGTTGCAGTATCGAGGTGTGGCTGAGGTCCTCCTTACAGACACGGTGCCATCGACCGTTCCAGCAGCAACTTCACCAGCCTGAGTCACAATGAGAGAGGGTCGCGCCATATGTGAGTGCGTGCATGATTGACAATAACGGTTTTGCTCCTTCCTGACTTACCAGCACATTGAGCAGGGACGTCTTGCCAGCGCCACTGCAGCAACAAGGCCAACACAAGCCAAGCCAGCATGAGTACCAACATCGCGAGTCTCAACATTTGCACGCGACATTCGAGGAGGGATCAGCAGGGGTTCGGTGGTTTGCGGTTTGGTTTTTGAGAGCTTGGACCAATTCCCATTTGAAAAGTATATCGGACGACCAGCTTTTTGACGAGACACCTCAGGTCTGTGCATTTGGATACATGTGTGTGCGTATAGCTGCGGCTGTGGTGAGGGTACTGTACCTGGCGCCCATGATGGCGGTAAAGCGCGCAGACTCAAAGCTGCCCGTAACGCCCTTCAGAATCTTCTTCTCGACGAGCAGCTGCTTCTTGCCGCGAGGCGCAGGTGCAGCCGCAGCACCAACATCAACATCGATAGAGGCAGACGCAGACGCAGACGCAGCAGGAGCGGTGGCCTTGTCTCCGGCCTTGGCTGCGGGGTACGTGTTTGGCTTGACCGTCACTGTGAAACTGAGGTCTTTGAATGCGACCGTCATTGGCCGCGTCGAGAACTGCAGCTTCTGCTCCACGACAGACGAGCCGCGCACCAGCACGGCGCTGCTTCCGTTGGTGGTACCGCCGCCGTTGACGCCGTTCAACTGCATGGTGTACACAATAATGACAATGACAATGGAAATGGAAGAGTGAAGGCGCTGTTTTTGGGAAAATGCGGCGAATTTGAAGGATCGCCAAGACCATGAGTCTTAGCGTGGGAAAATGCGGCACTCTCGCGTCGAAATGCAAGGAGGAAGTCAAACAAACAAGAAAACGCGGCGGAGAACGGCGGAGAGCGCGGGATGCAGGCGACCGGCGCGTGGGAACGAAGCCGGGGGCACACAGCGTTTCAACCAATGTAGCCCCCGTTCGTTCTCATTGCGGATTGTGGCCCCCACCCCCCACCCGCCTCCCCTTTGACGAATGCAGAGCAGGTGCTGTTGAGAGCAACAAGTGATTTTGCAGTCGCAGGTCGTCCACGTTGCGACTCCTACTCCGAGCAAATAGACAAATGGAACCAATGCAACAGCAACAACAAAGACAACAAAAAGAAAGCGCCGCAATGTTCCTATTTCGGCGCTTTTGCTGGGAACTTGGATTTGGGGAACTATGTGAGCGAACACATGGCGTGCGGATGTGATCTCCGCACATGCCACGCACACACACACACATGCCACACGTACATAACCGTGCATTCATACCGACGTACGGGGCTGATCATAGAAGGTGAGCGATGGAATGAAACAAATGAAACAAAAATTTAGCCGACTTTGGCCCGTTCACCCAGATTCACCCGAGCACAGCAAGCAGGTCTGCCGAGTGATGTGCTCATTGGTGCATGCAACAAAGGTCTTTGCGCGCCCAATGTCCAATCTTGTTTGGGTGTGTTGGATGTTGCGCCGAAATCGTAAAAAAACATTTCCCCTGTCGGACTTGGAACAAAAGCGCTGTTTCAGTTGCTTGAACGCATTGCTCGACACCAACCCAGAACAGCACCATCGACAAAAGGTGCACCATGATGGAAAGGTGGCAGATCGTTGTGTTCTCATCGGTCGTGATTAGTGTCGATAATTAAGCGTTCTCAAACCGAAAGCGAAAAACAAACAAACACACAACAACGATGCCAAGACGTTGGCTTGAAAAACAACATCGGCATGACAATTCGCTACTACTCTGTAGCAGTTGAGGAGGATCTCGCCCTGGACAGCATTCTGGCGCCAGATGGCCTTCGAGAGCCCCGGTACAAGCAGGTATACCCAATGCCCAAAAGAACCACCCAGATGCAGATCAAGATGATGCAGTTTTCCAGGACGGACAGCGTGTGGAAGGAAAGATTCCTGACGACAGCCTCGCCGGTGGGATTGGGGCAGCCCAACCCCCGGTGCTCCATGCCGTTCGGCAGTGTGCAGGTGAAGACAAGCCCATCCATCTCGTTGTTCAAGAAGGCACCATACGCGTACCGAACTGGACTAATGTATGGGGCCCAGTAGAATTCGTACGGCGTGTCGTCGCTGGAAGGCAGAAAAAAACAAACAAACAAAAATGTGTGAGAGTGCGTTGTTGACATGCTCTCTCCTCGCCCTCCCCCCGCACCCAGTACTTCACTGTCGCTTACAGATTGAGCAAGAGACCGCTGAAAATGATTAATGGCAGCAGAATCATGGGAACCGAGGCCATGGCCACCGTAAGATCGCTCGTCATGCTGCCAACTAAAAGACCGAACGCGGCGCCGCAGTTGGCCAGCAAGACGGTCGTGAATGCCATGATGAAGAACTTTGTTGCAGTTGCTTGGAAGCCAATCAGAAAGTACAGAATGGCAACGTAAAGGAATGGGAAGAAGATGTTAAATGGAAGCTGAAAGAACAAAAAACCCAACAAAGCCACATTCGTGAGCAAAAACCCAAACCCCCACAATCCACAACGGAAGAGAAGAGTGTTCACCTCAACCAGTATTTTGCTGGCAAAATAGGGGAAGAGCTTGTAGTACCGCGACGAAAATTCGCGCAAAAACACGTTCTTTTCGGTCGAGAAGACAGTCATGGTTCCCATCGTACCAGTCATGCTGAAGCCACGGGACACATCAAAAGTCAGTAAACCGTTGCCCAAGGGTGAACAAAGGCAAAATCACGGAGCACCAACGCAAACGCAGGCAATTTCCGTTACATGATATTGGTAGCAACAAAGAAAAGCGCACCAGTGCGGTTTTGCACCGATGCTTGGTCATCACCGATCTGCAAGAAAATCAATCCGACAAGCAGACCGAGGAATACTGTCTGCTCTCAATTCAAAGCCACCACAAAGGCCAGAGTGTAAGAAAACACCAAACCAAAAATACAACAAAAATTAACAACAAGAACACACCAGCATCAACACAAAGTCGCCCCCAGCAACCCGATCTCTCGCAAATATTACCTGGCCCAAACGGGCGCGGACCATAAACCTATTTCGCAAGGCATTCTTGAACGCGCGACCACCGAGAAACATGAACTGCGTAGAAAACGACGCGCCAACTTTAAGATCGGTGCTCTTGACACCATCTGTGTGTGCAGGGTTGTCCGCTCGATTCTTAATAAATGCGGATTGCTCAGAGGTGGGCCACAAGTTGAGCAAGCGCTGCACACGAACGTCGGCCTTTTCGTTGATCGGGCTTTCTTGCTTGGTGACAATGTCCTCCATTGCGCTGTGATAGCTGCCAGTCTCGGTTGCGTCCCGCAAGAGAAAGTCCGCGACGGCATCGAGATCCATGGGGACAGGGAGCGGGTTGGGGGCAACAATCACGTTTTTCCCTTCCTCTTCCTGTTCTTCCTTCACCTTCTCCTCCTGCTCCGCATCCTCGACAAACACGGAGTGCGTAGCGTCGTTCAGAATGCTCATGAAAAAGTAATCCGCAGGATTGGTGTAGCGCGGGCACGAGAAGCCACGCGCGCCAAAGTACTCGACCGCGTACTCGAGCTCGCCCATGTACATGACGCGACCGTCTGCGAGCAACAGAAGCTCGTCAAACATGTGGTAAACCTCAGACGAAGGCTGATGGATGGTGGCGACCACAGTACAGCCCGCATCAGCCAGTGATTTTAGTGTCTGGCACAGGCTGAAAGCACTGAATGCGTCGAGGCCAGACGTCGGCTCGTCGCAGAACAGAATAGAAGGGTTGGTGATCATTTCCATGGCCACAGCAGTTCGTTTGCGCTCACCACCTGAAACACCCTTCACGTGAGCGCTACCAATCAACGTGTCAGCGCACTTGTCTAGGCGCAATAATTGGATGACTATATCCACACGCGTCATCTTGGTTTCCAGAGACAGACTCCGCGGCAAGCGAAGCAGCGCCGACATGGTAATGGCCTCTGAGAGATGAGAGTTCAAGTGAGCGGTTTGGGACTGGCGCTTTGTCGAAAGTTAGTTGGATTGGCTTGCTTACCGCGAACGGTCATGGTGCCGAGAATGATATCATCTTGGAAGACGAATCCTGCAATGCGGCGCATGATGCGACCTGGATCGATTGACTGTCCATTGACCTGATGGGGGATCAGAAGCATCACACGAATGGTTAGAAATGCTAAACAAAACTTGTTTTGCATTGAGGTCCTTACAGATACTGTGCCATCGACTGTTCCAGCAGCAACTTCACCAGCCTGTTTTGTTTGATTGATTGATTGTGTTAGCAAGTGAGTGTTCAGCTTCTTGATCAAACCGTCAAACTCAAACGTGGAGCAGTAACGGTTTTGTTTCCATTGTTGTTTTCGCGGGGCTTACCAGTACATTGAGCAGGGACGTCTTGCCAGCGCCACTGCAAGCAAACACATGCCACACAAAGCAGTAGATTTAGCACCAAAAAGTGAGCTCAATGTGAGCTGTAGCAGGCACGTTCGGAAGCGTCGGACTGTGTGCCACCGAACAAAAAACCCTCCACAACTCGCTCTCTCTCTCTTCCACACTGAGCTCAAATCCCCCCCCACCTTGTCCTTCACGATGAGCACACTTTGCTTCATCATTGAGCTACTCATTCAGATCACCCATTCAATCTCGTTCAAATCGCTGCTTCGTTTCGTTTGCTGTCGTGGGTTCGGTATTTTGCGGTTTGGCGACCAATTCCCAATGGAACGAAAAACGGTCCTTCCATTGAGTCTGACAGCCCAGCGTCACAAAGACAAGTGCGCGTGTGTGCGTGCGTGTGTCGAATACATGTAAGTGTAGTTGCGGTGAGGGTACTGTACCTGGCGCCCATGATGGCGGTAAAGCGCGCAGACTCAAAGCTGCCCGTAACGCCCTTCAGAATCTTCTTCTCGACGAGCAGCTGCTTCTTGCCGCGAGGCGCAGGTGCAGCCGCAGCACCGGCATCAACATCGATAGAGGCAGACGCAGACGCAGACGCAGACGCAGCAGGAGCAGGGGCCTTGTCTCCGGCCTTGGCTGCGGGGTACGTGTTTGGCTTGACCATTACGGTGAAACTGAGGTCTTTGAATGCGACCGTCATTGGCCGCGTCGAGAACTGCAGCTTCTGCTCCACGACAGACGAGCTGCGCAGTAGCATTGCATTGCTGCCACGACCAGTTGTTGCTGTGCCGTCGCCGCCGCCGTCGCCGCCGTGCAACTGCAGGACGCGGCTCATATGTGGATTGGATTTTGAATCAACAAAAGATACGAAAAAGGGAGTGAATGAAAGACCGTTTGTTTTGAGTCAATCTGCAATGCAATTCAACAGAAAAAAAAAAAAAAAACAAAAAAAAAAAGAGAACAGTGCACAAACGCTGAGCAAACGCGTAATGGCTGATTGAGCGGAATGCGAAATAAATTGCACTGAATTTGAGAGTGCAAGTGGCGGTGGCTGGAGCAAGGGGTGAGCATAAGGAAGGGAAGGGAAGACAGTGGCCGAATCGGCAAACATTCTCAATCCATTCTCAACGACGAGCAAGAGGGGCTTTGAGAGCAATGAAATCCAATGCAAGTGGACCCCCCCCCCCCAAACGGATCGCTCGGGCCGTTGAACACCAACCTTTTTCATGCTGGTTTTTACAAACAAAACAAAAAAAAAAACAAAAAAGATAAAATTTTGCACAATCGGTGTTGCCGCGACACAAACGCACACGACTCCGGTATCACAAACACGCACACAATACACAATAGCTTGTTTGACGAGCCACAGGCAAAAACAAAAAAAATGCACCGTCGTCTCTCTCACTTTGCAACCGAGGACAGCTGGTCGCGAATCTTGCCCAAGCCATCCAGCATAGTCTCGAGCGTCTCCTTTGTCAGCTCAAAGTTCACAATGCTCTCGCCGGGTTGTTGGTCTGTACGTGTTGGTGTGTCGCGCACCTGGAAAACAACCAAACAAAAACGAATGCACATGTCGTACAAGTCAATCCTCAAGTGGATTTCCTTCTGTCCTTCCCCGCGAATCCTGCTCTGCCCTACCTTCATTTGCAAAAGCACGGTGGGAACAGCCATCTTGGAGGCGCTATCAGAAGCAGTCTTGATGTCAATGCGCCAGTCAAAGTCGACGAGCCGGGGAAGGGAGACCTGCTCGTCGATGGATTGCAGCTTCCAGGTCGGGACGAGCTCATAGATCATGGTTGCCAGCTTGCCGTTCTTTTGCATGTTGACGGGGAACAGGCTGGCGATGCGCTGTGGCTCGAGGCCTTCAAACAGGGCTTCTTGGGCAATGATGCGCGCGGCGTCAAACAACTGCGTGGAAGGCAATCCAAAAAAAAAAAAAACGAGTTAGAAGCAAAAGCGTTCGACTGTGACGTTGATGGAGCTGTGCTTTGAAATGGGTTGTTTGATATATACACATACCTGTTTGGCATCAGCTTCTGAGATTTGTAGTCCCTTGGTTGTGCTCTCAATGAACGATTGCGGGGCGGTTGGTCGCAGGCGGAAGTTGAATGCGTCCTTGAAGACTTGTTGAATAAACCAAAGTACATGGCAAAAGTTGATGATGTGAGTGCTCGTACAAATGGCAGGGGTTGGGCCGTATGAGCAATAGGATAGGATGGAGTTTGGCAGGGCAATGCGTTTTGATTGAGTGTGTGGGGGAGTGCATTACGATTGGTGATGATTCAGAGCGATGTGAGTGGAGTGGAGTGCAGAGTGAGAGGCATAGAGTGAGTGCAGAGGGGCATAGAGTGAGAGGCATAGAGAGAGAGCGAGGGATCAGCCAGCAGCATCACAAGACAAAGCGTTCAAAGCGACCACTCGAGCGAGCGACAAATCCAAACCATAACAGAAGAGGGGACCGAGTTCGCAGTGTTGAGAGCGAACTGACATAGAGTGACGATGAGAGTGACGATGAGAGTGGGAAGAGTGAGGGGAGTAGGTGATAGAAGGGCGATCAGTGATCAAAAGCAAGCAAGGGAGACGGCTCGCTCGCTTTCAGTCGCTTGTCATGAGCATGAATCATAGGGAGCACGACGACTGGAGAGTGTCACGGGCGCGGTAAAGGGAGAGCCAGTGAGTGGAGCGAGTGGAGACGCACTCTGCTGAAGCGCGTCCTTGGACGGTGCTTTGAGGATGTGGACGAGGCCCTCCGTGTCTGCCATCGCAATGATCAAACAATCAAAATAAAGAAGTGAGATGTTTGAGATCATTGGAAAACATGCATCACAATGGGAACCTCACTTGTAGTCGACAGTATGTATGTATGGATTTGGTCTATTCTATTGAGTTGCATTGCATTCAGTCTTCTTCCCTTTACTCTTTACTCTTTACTCTTTACTCTTTACTCTCTCTCTCTCTTGCCGTTTTCCCCAACTTTCAAACTTGCCCTTCCTCCACGTCCAACACTCAGCCAAGTCCGTCGAATGTTCAGCCGCCTCAAGCAGGCCGTGAGCAACGCCATCAGCTCGGCAGTGAGTTCTCTCTCTCTCTCTCTCTCTCTTCTCTCCTTCTCTCTCTCTCTTCCCATTCACCCACTTCCTTTCATTTCCCCTCCATGCGAGCGTCGTCCATTCCTCCATCTTGTTTGCTGTGACTTGACGCTTGCAAGAGGGGATAGCGCGAGAGAGAGTCCCTTTCATCCTTCAGCGCCCCCAGTCACAAGTCCTCTCTCCACTCGTTCACTCTCACTCATTCACACTTCTGATGGAGGTGCGCCGAGTGACTGTGTGCTTA
>NW_011887307.1:764344-766740 GCF_000151315.2 Capsaspora owczarzaki ATCC 30864 | reverse complement strand
CATTGCTGCACTTCACTCTCACTCATCGCTGCACTCACTTACTTTTTACCATACAACCAAGCAATACAAATGTACCTCACTCATTGTTCACCTGTTTTGCTTAATTTTTTTTTTTTTGCTTTTTTTGCTTTTTGCTTGCTCAGGTCTCGTATGTCACAACATACACGATCGAGGACTTTCGCGCCAGCTGGAAGACCGTCCTTGCCTATTATGACGGAAGTAAGTGTGGATCAACAAAGCAACAGCATCAGAATGAATGTCTCACAATCAAACACAATCTCTTAATTGTATTGCGCAGATGAGGCCGGTCGCGTGCAGGACACGGTCATTAACGAGCAGCTCGAACGCATGGTCGACATTCTGGGCCGCGAAGAGGCAGAGGTCGGACCAATGGGCCCGTGCGTGGAAGACATGCTACAGCGCCGTATTCTGGACGTCCTTGTGCAGCTTGGTCAAGGCGAACAGCCCGAAGGCATGCTCGAGGTGGTCATCCGCAACATGACCAGCCTGCTCCAACGGCTCAAGCAGCCACTGCTGCATCAAGTCGGTGTCCATCGACCCGTCAAAGCCCTCGTCAAGGCTGGGGCAAACAGCAGATTGATGAGCTCGCACCCTTCGCTCGAGGTTGCCTTTGTCGAATTCCTCGCCACCCTTTGCAAGCTGCTCGTTGCCACTCCATCTCTCGTCGAGTTCTTTATGGAGGCGGCTGAAACGCAGTCGACATCCTCGACCCCAGTCAATTCCCCTTCCAAACCCGGAGCTGTGCGTATTTTCCCAGCAGTCGCCATTTTTTTTTTTTTGGTCGTTCTGAAAGCTCACCCCTTCCCGATCCTTGTTGTTGTCCTTGGCTCCTTCCTTTCCCCCCCCCCCCGCCGAACAGAAACGCGGCGCTGAACCGTTTGTCGCGTCGCATTTCGCCCTCTTTTCCTCCCTTGTCAAAATGATCCAAAGTGACGACCCGACAGTTGCAATGCTGGCTCGCGGGGCTCTCGTCGATTGCTTGTCGCTGCCCTCCGAGTCGGTGGCCAAGTTTGCTGAAGGAGTTGGCCAAGTGTCGCAAATTTTGGTACGTGCGCATTTTTTTTTTTTTTTTTTTTTGGAGAGGTTTTTTTTTTTTTTTTGACTCGATCTAGCGATTTCAGCGGATGGCTAACAACTACCCATTTCTTCCCTTGCAGATTCGCGACGCGGTCGTTCTGTTTGACTATCTGCCAAAGACCTTGTCGTCGGCGCATGTGCACTCCATTCACCTACTCGAGCTGCCCTATAATGTGTTTGATCGCGCACCCTTGGCAATGCTCTCGCCGAGCCTGAACTCAAATGCGGCCATTGCGTCGCCTTTGTCGTCCCCCGTGTCGAGCAGGAACAAGGCCAGTGCCACACCACCCGCCTCCCAGCAGCAGCAATCGCCCCAGGCTGGTGTTTTGGACATTGTCCTGGCGTTTATTATTCAACTTCGCTTTTTGAACGAAGTTGCGCGGAGCCCCATACACCCAGCCGTTCGTGCCTCGCTGGAGCTTGCCTTGTACCAGCAGTTTCTCGTGCCTCTGGTGCAACCAGCCCTGCAGCAAGCCTCCGAGCCAGGCGCCATCTCGCACACTGCCATTGTCGCCAAAACACTCGAGTACATGTCGCGTCCCGGCTTGGCGGCAGTCTTTGGCCGCTTCCTGGTTGGCCTACCGCCGGGCGACCTGTCGGCTCTCTCGGACCCCTTGCCATCGGGAAGGGCGCTCAGCGACGCCGCAGCCCGTCCAGTGACACTCAAGGAAGACTCGGCCTTGCGCGACAAACTCATTTCCCGCTGTGACGCTATCTCTGAAGACTTGAGCATTGTGACATTGCGCCTGTTTGATGTGCTATTGTCTCGCAATGTCGGCGAGGTCGTGGATGCACTTGTTGGGCGCTACCTCCGACAAAAATCCTACTTGCTGCCAAAGAATACGTTCCCGGACGCGGTTCAGCCTCCTTCTTCGGATGCGCCAACCGCGCTGCCTGTTGATCCTGCAATGACTGTTGATGACGACGACGACGACCTCGCTGATTTGCGTGTCGTGTCGGTTCCTGGAGTCGATTTTGACGACGCGCGCGTTGCCGGCACCGTCACCTTCTTTATGAGCTTGTTGCCCAGCGGCGCCCAATCGACCACAGCCGAAGAGGGTTCGGACTATGTTGCCTACTTTGCAGATTCTCAGGCCGCTGTAAGTCGCCAAAAAGTGCGCTCTTTGATGTTGTTTGATATGGGTTTGCTCACATTTAGTTCCTGTGTTTTTTTTTTTTTTTGTTTTTTTTTGTTTTGTTTTTTTCTCGCTCGCTCTCCCTCTCTCGCCGTTTCCAGCTCGTCCGGTCTCTCGTGGCCTCTGCGTACGACATCAACATGCCTCTACTGGCTTTGCCCA
>NW_011887307.1:626844-761844 GCF_000151315.2 Capsaspora owczarzaki ATCC 30864 | reverse complement strand
CGGTTGCTGCGGTTGTTGCTGCGGTTGCTGTGCCTGAGGTTGTTGCAGCACGGGAACCATTGGAGCAAACGGCGGCGGCGTTGGCTGGTGGGGAACATGCATGAGTTGCATCGGTGCCATCGGCTGCTGCTGCTGTTGTTGAGCATGCTGTTGCGTTGAGCTCAACAGCTGGAGCATCTGTGCCTGCATTTGTGCGCCCATTTGCTGCAGGTGCTGGTGTTGCGACGGATAACCCATTCCAAACGGCGTCTGGAGCTGCATGAGCACGCTTTGAATCTGCTGTTGCTGCTGGTGCAACTGGAGAATCTGTTGCTGGATGGATTGGATGGACTGCGGCTGCGGCTGCTGAGACTGCGGTTGTTGTTGTTGTTGTTGTTGTTGTTGTTGTTGTTGTTGTTGTTGTTGCTGTTGTTGTTGTTGTTGCTGCTGTTGTTGTTGTTGCGGTTGCTGTTGTGGTTGTTCTGGTTGTTGCTGCTGCACGAGTTGCATTTGTAACAACTGCGGCTGAGGCTGCTGCTGCGGCTGCTGCAGCGGCTGTTGCTGCGTCTGGCTCGGTGGCGACATTTGCTGCTGTTGTTGAGGCATGAACGCAAACTGGTTGGGCTGCGCTTGCGCTGGTTGCGCAGGATGCATCACCAAATGAGGCGGTTGGCCGGCCGGGACAAATCGTGGCGCAGGAGACATGACTTGGACCATCGGAGGAGGGAAGGGCATTCCGTTCGGAAACACCCCTTGGGTTGGTTGATGCGCCCATGCCTGCTGTGGCTGCATTGCAAAGTATTGCGGCTGTTGTTGCAGTTGTTGTTGTTGCAGTTGCAGTTGCGGCTGCAGCAGTTGCAGCTGTTGTTGAGGTTGTTGTTGAGGTTGTTGAGGCTGCTGTTGTTGAGGCTGCTGAGGCTGCTGAGGCTGTTGAAATTGCTCGAGCTGCGGGATTTGCTGCGGCGCAGCTTGTGCCAACACTTGAGTGCCGCCGTGCAGCAAGACCGACGAAGGAACGCCAACCATGCCGCGAGGGGCCGCGGACATCTTCAAATCGGGACGACCAGGCAGGATGATGTTGTGAAAGCGGAGTGGGCGATCCCGCTTGGACGGATCGGACTCCTGCGCAGCGGCAGATTGCGGGGAAGCAATCTCAGAGGAGAAGGGGGTCGGGGCCGCGTCCTCCTGCTGTTGTTCTCCGGAAGAAGTTGCCGCCGCGCTCGCGCTCGGGGCGTACAGACCAGGCGTGCTATTGCCAGCAGGCACGTCAGCAAGGCGCGTCGTTGCAGCGAGATCGTAGTCGAATGCCGGGTTCTTGGAAGGGTACACAACCACAGCAGAAGAAGCAGCGGAAACTGACTCAGCCGACATCATTCCAATCGACGTTGCAGAAGATGCCGCCGATGTTCCCGAGGAACCCGACAGGAGGGACGAGTACGACGAGACACTCGACGGCGACGGCGACGCGGGTCCGCCCACAAGGCTCGTGTTGTTGTGGTGGTGGAGGATGGGCAGCGGCTGGAGCGAGGCTGGGATGGCGTCGGAGGCGGAGGCAGCGACAACCAATGGCGTCGACATTTTGGGTATTTTATGCAGCGCCGCTCTTCCTGGAACACAAGGAGCGGGGAGCCGGGGCGTGTTGGTACGTGACGCAAGCAAGCAGTTCTGTGGAAGGAAGGAGGCAGGGGAGGAGAGGCAAACGTGAGCGAACTGCAACAACAACAACAACAATAAGGAAACAAAAAAAAAAAAAAAAAAAAAAAAAAAAAAAGTAGGCTTGGCACAACAGTGCGAAAAAAAAAAAAAAGCGATGCCACACCACAGCGTGGGAATTTAACGTTGAGGAGTCAGTCCGCGGGGTGGCTGGGTGCAGGAAGGGGGAGGAGGGGGAAAGGTGAGGTGCTAAAGGAAGAGTGCGCGTGGGGAAGAGGCAGAAGCTCACAGGGAGACAAGACCAACGGCGGGAGACTTGGGAGACAGAACAAGCGAGCGACGGACGTAAAAAAACGAACAAAACAAAATGCGCCCGATTCAAAAACGAATAAAACAAACACACGTCTGTTCGTTGAAAAGGAAGGAGCTTGATGATGGGTGCGTCGACGTGGAAAACGAAGGACTGTCTGTAATGTGAGGAATCGGGGGTGGTGGTGGGGGGAGATTGCGAATGACGGGTGGAGAGAAAGGAGGAAAAGCACACGGCGCAAAAAAGTCAGTTGGTTTGACAAGGTGTTAAAAGTTGCGTTGCTGCGTGGGGGAAATGGTTCGGAAGGGGAGCATGAGGTGTGGTGGGAAATGGCACATTGAGAGGGGATTCCCCTCGCGTCGAGTATGAGCGACGCATCAGGTGTTGTGAGCGAAGGCAGACAAAGCAACCAACCGAACACAAACAGACAAAGAGAGACTAGACAACGGAAATGGTCCAAAATAAAATGAAAAGTTAAAATACAATGAAACAATTTAAAATCTCAAATGGAAATTCGCACCGAGCCCAGCTTCCCACATTAAGAGCGACGGAATATAAAGCAGCGAAGAAGAAAGAAAAGTCAACAGTAACCCCCCCCCCCCCCCCGATTGATATGGCGGACACGCAAAGCGGCCAAACAACCGCAAAAAAAAAAAAAAAAAAAAACCGAAAAAGCAAAACAAAAAATCAAGGTGGAAGACGGAAAAACACGACGACAAGAAGTGAAGCTGGTGAGCATGCGAGTGTGTATGGTGTGTGTGTGTATGGTGTGTGTAAGGGTCAGCGAGAACAATAGATAGGGGAGAGAAGGCACCAAACAAAACAGCGAAAGGCGAAGGTGTGAATCAAAGTCACATCTATTCGCACCGCCGCCGCACCTCCGCCTCCTCAAATTAGTACCGAGGAGGAGGAGGAGGAGGGGTGTTCAAGACACGACAGACGAAATAACTCAAGCTTGGGTTATGGTGCATGCTTGTCTCATGACTCCAACCAGGCTCTCCCTCTCCACCTGAAACCTAGCCCCAAAACAATGGAACCCGCAAGAAAGTGGAGAAATGGAAATTGAGCCACAAAAAAAAAAAAAAAAAAAATAAAATAAAAAAAAATAAAAAAAAAACGAGTTTCGAAAAACCAGTTGTGGAGAATCAATGGGGGAAAAACACGTAGGAGAAGCGCGGGCAGGGGAAGAAGGGGGGGGGCGAGGTGGGAGAGTCGACGCGTGGAAGAGTGAGAGCGAGTGAGAGCGAGAGAAGGAGTCAGCACGGTGTAGCAGGAGAAGGGGCAGATCACAACGAGGTGATCAGCAAGAAAGAAAAGAAAAGAAAAGCTGCCGCTCTCAAACACAGCCCAATGAATGAATCATGCGCTGGACCCAGTTTGACCGCAGCTCGCGCAACCCCCCGCAAGCGTGCAACACACACCCACGAGCAACGTGCACGGCCAAGGCAAGCTCAGCAACCGAAGAGGGGGGAGCAAGGCGTCCAGTCGAACGCCATCCGACCAAATCCACCCCAAAATCACACCACAAATACACTCCAGGCCAAAAACCGCACACACACGGCCAGGCAGGCTTTTTTTTTCCCCCAGACCAAGTGTGCGAAAACGATAGAGCAACTAGCTACACTCACGACCCGCTCCTCACGAAGAGGAATGGTGTGAAGAGCGTACGGGGGATCAAAATGGTTCCAAAGAAGATGTTGATCCCCCGCCATTCGCAATAAAATGCGAAAAGAGAAAACGCCTACGAATAAAAACAACGAGACAGAGTAGAAAAATGGTGGGAAGCAGCAGTCGCACCGCGCGATAGCAAAGCAGGCAAAAGAAGGCACAGTAGTTGGATTGGTTGCTCAGAAAGACACAGAGAAAGAGAGAGCGAGAGAGAGAGAGAGAGAGGCGGTGAACAGCGAGATGGGCGCACGACGGAAACATAAAAAAAAAAAAAAAAACCAATCCGAAATGACAACCATCAAAATAAAATAAAAAAAAAAACAGTCAAAAGAAAAAAGCGTGGCTAGGTCGCGGGGAGTTTTTGGACTCGCTCACTCTGCACAGCCAGAAGGAGGGGGTGTACGCAAGCAGGGGACAAAAGATAGAGAGAGAGAAGACACTGGGCGACGTGTCCTGCGGCACGGGTGGCCAGCGGGAGGCAGTAAATAATGAGGAGCTGGTTGAACAAAACGTTGATTTTGTTTTTGGCAGCTCCTTCGCTCCACTGCTCATGTGCGCCGCCCTGTTGTCGCTCTCGCTCGCTCGCTCACTCTCAACGCTCCTTCCGGGCGTGGTTGCGCGTGAACGTAGCCGTCTTCTGTCTTCTGAGCGCAAGGCCGTTCGTGCTGCACCCAACACCAGTCGCAGATGCGGCAATCAAGCAGCGGGCGCGTTCGCATGACAAACCTTAAGGATCAATATTTAAAACCACTATTAAAAAAAAAATGAATGGAACTCAAAAAGGAGAAACGACAACGCAACGAAATAGATGCAGAGAAAGAGCGAGGTTGCGGGGAATGGTGTGAATCAAGCGAGCGCAATACATTTCGAGCAGTTGTGGGGGAAAGGAGTGAAAAAGGGGACGAGCGGGGAGCAGGTGAAGAAGGTTGCGCTGAATTATCAAACAATCAGCGCGCTTGATTAAACGCGGAGGCAAAATGCTCATCGCAAGAAGGGTACGTGACAAGAAGAGAAAAAAAGGGGGGGAGGGAATTGAGCAGGTTGGGAAGGAAGAGAAAAAAAAACCAGACAGCGTCACTCGCCTGTGAACGACGTGCGTTCAAGATCAGGCAGCAGAGCGAAAAAAACGGAAGAGCCAACCAATAACATGCGATGAGCTCATCCTCCCAGCCCACATTGTTGGACCGTTTTACGGAATGGAGCAAGGAGGTGGTTGGCACGAGTTCAAACCCGTCTCAGGCGTTGTGGTTGTACGAGAGGGATTGCGTTGGAAGAGGGAGAGATCTGCCATTTTGTTGTTTTTGTGTTTCCTTCCAAAAGAAACGAGTGCTTATTTTGGGCAGTTGGGGGGCTTGATGGCGTTGTTGAACTTCTCCACACCCCTCTCTTCCGACAAAACAAGATCACTATATTTGGGGCGATATTCGGAAGCAATCACGCCGAGTGCCATCGTCACGTAACGACGACAAAAGACAGATCAACAACACAGAAACAAACAAAAAAAAAAAACTCACACCCGACGAAAAACGCCAGCGCATTTTGCCTCTGCGCGGGAGGCATAGCGCTCGCTTTCGCCCTTCCCCTCGACACAAACGTCAAGCCCATGCGCGCACCGGACGCATCACGGTGGTGCCGTTTTCAAGCACGCATGTGGCTGGTCAATCGAGCTCATCATCTTGAAATCCCCACAAAACACGACCGAGTTACGGTGTTCGCCTCCCTCCCACCCCTCTGCACCCAATTGGAGCTGACATGCACGTCATCCCCACACCAGACACACGCGCACACGAGTGACACGTTGTATAAAGCAGCATGGTGCACCGCTCGTCGCTGCCAGGCAGAAACGACACAAACCAATCAGCGGCATCGCTTTTTCTCAACGCCACTTCCCAGAATGACACGCGCGTCGCCCAGCAACCCTCTCGTGCTGCCTGTACAAGGTTGAAGCACTGCCGACCATCGCCCACAATCACGAGTACCATCTCTTGAGTGCATTCTCGAGAGCGGAATATCGAAAGCAACTCTTTGTCACCGGCAGTCTCTTCCAGCATTTGCCATCTCACAGGGTGAGGGCGAGCCGGTTCTGGCCGCGCTCGCGGCTGTCTTCCCTCTCATGCCCGAGTCAGGAACGCATCCGACTCCCGCTTATGTGACAGGAGACAGTTCATGCGCGCGAAGGGAGTGCTTTTGCCTGAGTCACACCAACGCTTGGCTTTCAACTCACGCCGCCGCCGCTCTCCTCCACGGTATGGCGCGCTCCTCATGCAGGCTGTATGAGTGCGCTGTGGATGTGATGGTGTGCACCGCCATGACTCGCTCCCTGCTCTACGTCCTTGAGGGTGCACACGCCGCCGCCGCCCCCCTCCGCTCCTCCGTGCAGCGTTCGAGGGTTTGCCACGCACAGACAAGCCCTCGCCTCGCATTATCAAGTGCAACGCTGGACGGCTGCCTGGCCAAGTCAACAAGCCTTGCCCCCCGCACTGCCACAGCGGCCTGCCATCAGCCGAAGGGGAAGGAGGGGGCTTGTTTTCGGTGTATGGCAAAGCACTCCGCTCTCGCTCTCCCCGCGCCATGATTCTCTCTCCGAAACTCGTGCTGCTCACGACGTCCCTGTGACAGTCGTAGTGACGCTTCTAGCGCACCCTGTGCTCCTAGGCTGCTTGACTGGCCCCATTTTGTGGGGTGCTATGATTTTTTTTCTTTTTGTTGTGTTTTTTGTTATGTTTTCAAACAGCGAATCTGCTTGCCCGGTTGCTGGGCCCGCAAGCGATGCTGCATGCGATGATCTTCAAGTGGGTGTGTTGCTGACTCACATTTCGAGTGGCCCTGCGTTCTGGAATCAGCCGAAAGAACACAAACGAAGAAAAAAAAAAAGAACAAAAAAAAAAAAGTAAAAAGACAAAAAACAGAATGAAAAATCTTAATTTGGATTTTCGCATTCGAAAGCGAAAACCTCGGTTTTGATCTGCTGCGGTCACAACCAGACGACCTGCCTCCGCATGACCGAGAATGGCGATTTTCATGCTTCAGCTCTCCTCATGCAAAGGGACAGATTCACGCAATCCCACTCAGCCAGGCAGCGCTAACAACGACAACAACAACAACAAACAAACAAACAAAAAAAAAAACCACCATTGTGTATTGTCGATCTTGGCGTCGTAGTATCAATCGGAAACATCGCAGACTCCACATCATTCAATCAGTACATACGATCAAAGTCCTGGATCAGATAAACGGCTGGATCTCCACGGTGCACGAAGAACAATCAAAACCAAAAAAAAAAAAAAAAAAAAAAAAAAAAAAAAAAACAAAAGGGAGTGCAAAACTCGACAGCCACTGACGACCCGATCTCGACAAGACTAAACGGCCGGCTCAGGGACTACATTGCTCGAGAAGATACCGCGCCAATGTCGGGGCGAGGCGGAAGGTGCTGGCGCACTGCAAGCAGGCCGAGGACGTTGTCATGTCCACGCGGCCACCCGCCGGAAGAGGAATGCTAGCTGCCGCACCAGGCAACCCACCCAGCAGCAGTGGATTGTCACCAGGAAGACGTTCAGCACCAAGGGGATGATCGAGCTCCATCACATCCTCGTCGTCGTCATGCAGCTGTTGTTGCTGGCGGTTGAGGCTGCCTTGCATCTCGGCGACCGCAGTTGGCGTGACCATGAACGTTCGAGAAGTAGACCCACAAAAGCAGCGTGTTGGCTCGTTCAAGTGCTTCATGCTGCTGCAATGCAAAACCCGGCGCTCGCCACCTGCGCAATGCGCCATGAAACTCGCCAAGTTTGCGCTTAGCTGGAGCTTTCGCTTGGCTCTCGTCACAGCCACATAGATGAGATTGATCTCCTCAAAGATTTTCGGCTGCGGGGTGACCAGTCCGTGCAGAATTGACCGTTTGCGCGGCAATGCGGATGCAGATGCAGAGTTGGGCCCGTTCCGATGGGCACCGGGTGGCGCTTGATTGTCGTCAAAATCGCTCGTTGCGTCGTCCTCGTCGTTGTTGGGGAAGCGGTCGGGCACGGACTCGTTGTCGTCGAGCAAGTTGGTAAAGTCGTCCGAAAGCCGGACACAGTCAAACTCCAAACCTTTGGCAGCGTGGACGGTCGTCAGCACCACATGCGCCTTGTCAGAGTCGGGTGTGATTCTGGTCCGGATGGTATCGACCATGCCCTGCACGTCCGGACTGAACTGCTCCACAATGCCAATGATGGTTGAGAGCGTGGTATCGTCCGTGTTTTCGGCGTGCTCCTTCAAACTCTCAAAGTTCTGAAACCCGGCAATTTTGCGATCGGTAATCTCGCTTCGTAGCCCATCGTGCAGACGAGCCACGTTCGTAAGGCGCGTCAAAAACTTGTCATCGCCCACCTTGGCGCCAGTGGAACCAACAAAGCCGACTTTCAGGTGCGGCGGTAGCAGTCCAGCCAGCAAGGCGGCTTCCGCAAAAATTTCTACCAAGAGCGCAGGTTGGGGAGCAGGCAAGTGTCAGCATGATGATCATAAGTCGTGTTGCAACCAAGAAAGGAAAAAAAGACAAAAAAAGGAACACCAAAGAAGAGACAACAAGCAAAAGTTGAATGGTGGAGACGTACGCTTGTTGGTTCGCGCAATCACACAGTGAGGCTCGTGCAGTGAAATGACATTCTCGCCAATCACCTGCGGCACCTTGGACATGCCAAGCACTGGCCTGGACTCCCTGCGGAACACCTGCAGCAGAGAATTGGCCACGTCTGCGACTGGGAATCCAAAACGGAACGACCGCGTCAGGGCAAACGTGTACTGAGGTTCAATTCGTGCCAGGGCGTTGACGGCGCCACGCCACTTGTAGATTTGTTGATAATCTAAAGGTTGTTGTCCCGGGAAAAAAATATCAGTGTCGATGCCAAAAAACAAAACAGAACAGGAACAAAAAAAGCCCCAAAAAGCAATAAACACTCCAACTTACCATCTCCAACAAAAATCTTGGCACAACCCTGCTGACGCATCACAAGGGAAATCACGGCAGGATTGGAATCTTGCGCCTCATCGACAAGAATGCAGTCAAAGGCGAGATGCTGATCGGTGGACAGCTGGAGAAGCTTGAGGTAGGCGTCCGGGACGAGCGTGACGCGCAGATCGTTCGGGTCTCGGACTGCACTCCACAATTCGCTGGCCAGCCGAGGGTAGAGCGACGTCGGAAAGTCCGCAAAGGTCTCCGAGTGCTTGCGATGGTGCTCGTGAACGTGGTACGAAATGTGTTTCTCGCCAATGGTGCGGTCTGCCGAGTGCAGAAAGCGCATCAGCACGTCGATGGTCAGGGAGACCATTTTGGGCGGATAGTTGGGCTGGAGGAAGGGTGCAATCACCTCGGCCACGGCAGAATGCTTGAGGTTTTGGCCGTTCAGCTTGGCAGCGCTGTACTTGCCTCGCTCGACAATGCGCTCGTATGCCACACTGTGCGCAGTCTTGCACAGCACGGTGGTTTCCGGGAAGACCTTGCGAGCCTCGGCCGCCATGGCATTGTTGAATGTCAAGTACAGAAATCGCTGATGGCGCCGTGCCATTGTGTAGGCGATCAACGTCGACGTCTTGCCTGTGCCGGCAAATGCGACAATCTTCATCACCTGCGACGGGGCCAAATTGCACGCAACAATGGCGTGCTGTTCCGAAGTAAGTCTGCGATTGGCGACATGATGGGAAGGATGTGACAGCGGTGGAGGTGGTGCTTGTTGTTGGTGATGATGATTGTGGTGAGGAGCTGCGCTACTACTACTGCTGCTGCTGCTGGTCGTGGGATTGACAGCCAAAGTGTCTGTGCAAAAGAGATCTGGAATGGCCAGCGCATCCAAGTAGTACATGGACTTGCGCAGCGCGTGCCAGAGCGGTCCCATGTCAAACAGAACGCACCATGGCTCTTGGCCGAGGATGACCAGCAGCGAATAAATAAACTCGGACAAGTCCTGATACCCGACAACGGGCAGGGCAGCTCGCAGCAGCGCGTCGGTTGTCTGAAACGACTCGGCCAGGAACAGGAGCGCCGTGGCGAGCAAGTGAAAAGTGTTTTGCGGAGGCGGCTCGTGATTGGCACGGTTTGTGGGGGCGGCGTCGGCTGGAAGGCTGCTGTCGGACAGCTTTTGCTTCAATCTGGCTGTCCGAGGCGAGTCAATCAGATTCAGCCGCGCCAGCCAAGCGAGCGATGCGTGAATCACTGCAAATTCCGGTCTCAAGAGAGCAGCCCACAAGCTTTCATAGGCCTCCCGCGGGTGTTGTCGAAAGGTCGTGTAGAAAGATAGCAAGGGTTTTAAAGAGTCCAAAGAGCATAGAAGCTGATGCGAGGGCGCGGTACTGGCAGAGCCCTCCATCCGCTCCCGCTTGAACAAGTACGCTGCAGAGCTCAAGCCGGGGACGGGGTTGGGTCGATCGCAGGCTGCTGCAGTCAGAGGATCAGCCGACGCAGCAGCCGTCTGTGAGTTGTTGCTGTCAAGGATGGACGACAAGTCGGAGCCTGCAGCCAACGACATGGACGAGTCGGTTGTTGCCATGGAGGAGGAGGTGCCTGGCGTGTCTCCAAGACTGCTGCTAGTGGCCGTTCGCTGAAACATGTCATGAATGCGCGCTTGCTTGAGTCGAGGATTGGGAGCGCCGCCCAAACCGGACGGCTTGACGTCTGCGGCATTGGGAAATTGGGGATTCTTGGACCGCGACAAGGACAAGGATCGAGAGCTCGAGAATCCACCAGTCGTTGCGCCACCATGATGGAGGCGGCCACGAGATCCACGCAAAGTCCGCCGAGCTCCAGAACCAACGACAGACTCGTCTTCGGAATCAGAACTGACGTCGACGCCTTGAGCAAGTAAATTGGATTTCGGCACGGAAGGCAAATCCTCATCAGCCGCGGCGCTGGGGTGCGCAGCAAGAATCTGTGGTGGTGGTGGTGGTGGTGGAGAGTCGGGTGGCGACGGCGTCTTGGTGGCAGGAGACGCCGCCGTTTTGAGACGGTCGGGCAACCTCGAGCTCGCGCTGGACTCTTCCAACCAGGAACATCGGTCACGCCAAAAGCGCTTGCGCCATGGCAAGTACCCGGGATACGCAATAACATCGTGGAAGCGTCGGCAAGTTTGCCCGACGGCCTGAATGTCGCGCACGGAAAGGTAGGCAAAAATGGCGCACAAGAGCTCTGGCGGCAATTCCATGATGCTGGAGCGGGTCGCAAACCGTCCCAGAGTGTGGACACCTGAGCTGGATGTAGTTGCTGCTGCTGATGAAGAAGATGAAGACGTACTACTATTACTTGCCGGTCTGCTCTTTGAAAAGGCATTCGTCGACCCGGGTTGCGGAGCAAAGTACGATTTGACTCGCGTTTGGAACGCCGTCGTCCTGTCATTATTCATCCAAAAATGCAGGAAATTACACCGATTGTCAAAATGTGAGATCATACGAAAGATGGTCAATGACGAGTACCCAATGCACATGCAGCATCGAAATGTTTCAGAAATCCCTCAACCAGCCGAAATCGCTACCTCAATGCGGCTCCAGCGGCGCCGGTGGACATGCTCAGGGCGCTGTAGCGATCTGCCCAGCCAATGAAGCGCAGACCCTGGCACGAGCTCGGGCAGCCATAGTACTCGCGGCCAAAGTTGTTGGCGGACGTGCTGCCAGCGACGAGCAAGACGGCCATCTTGCCGCAGCCGGGGCACTTTGGCGCGACACGCAGCGCCATTGAGCTGGGGCTGGGGCAGTGTGTGAGTGTGAGTGTGAGTGTCTGTGTGTGGGTGAGTGTGCTAGGCCAACGAGCGCGGCGGAGAGCCGAGAGCGGTGCAAGCGAGCCTTCCAATGGAGACCGAATCAAAAAAAAAAAAAAAAAAAAAAAAAAAAAGTGAAACAAAGAAAAGCTGACGCTTTTTGGCGCGAAAAAGTGAAACAGCAAAAGAAGAAGATTGAGATTGAAATAAAATGGAGAGAGCGAGAAGAAGAAGAAGAAGAAGAGTAAAGCACGAGATTGCAAAGTGTGGTGTTTGTCTTTGGCTCAAATACAGGTAGCACACAATGGCTGACAAGAAAAAGAAAGATGAACGATTTCGAGTTGCATGAAAACAACCAGCAAACTCGAAACGCTCTCTTCAACGCAGCACCCACTCTTACACTCCAGTTACGGCCATATCTGGTGGAATGCACCGCATCCCGTTCCGCTCTGCGAAGTTAAACCACCATGAGAGTAGTTAGTACTGCGGTGGGAGACCACGCGGGAATACTGCTTGTTGTAACTCTTCTTTTTTGTTTGTTTTTGTTCTGATCTCGTTTTGTTCTTTCGTTTTTGTTCTTCTCTTTGGGTTACTTTGCCAGGGCCCCTTTTCCCCTTTTTGCTCCTTTTATTTTGACTGTCGGCTCATGAGTGGGACGAGTCACCTTGAACTCTGAAGACGCCAAAACAACCAAACACGCAGCTTACTTCGTCAAACAATCCATCCCAGCTTGCACCGACATCTTCATTTGACTACTGTACTACTCAGTCCTCGATGTTATTGTAAGGTGAATGCAGGTCCAGTTCCAAGCTCCAGCAATCAGCGCCGAGCCAAACGCGCCGCCCATCATGCTGCGAGGCCAACTCGACCCGCCGCCAAGCACGACCACCACGACCACGACCACTCTTGGACAAGCACAGCCCCTGCATGACAATGCCACGGCACGGCGACTCGAGCCCAGTCGCGCAGTCATGCTCGTCTGCCACGGCATGTTCTGCTGCCGCGACCAGCGACTCCTCAAGGACGTTGCTGACGCCGTTCGCAGGGCCGCCGGGTGCTGGACGCTGCGCTTTGACTTTTCGACTGGCATGGGCGAGAGCGACGGCGAGACGCGCTTCTCCATGCTGCGGCGCGACGTGGCCGAGATCCGGGCTGCCATTTCAGCGCTGTGGCGCGAGCATCGACTCGTCACGATTGGCCTCGTTGGCCACTCAAAGGGTGCCAACGAAGTCTTGATGTTTGCCGCCAACGAACTGCCGGGTCTGATTCACAACCCGACAGCAGCGGATCTGGCGGGATGCGTGCACACGCCCTTTTCCGTCGTCGCCATTGCGCCCCGATGCTGGATGGAAGCTGCCATGACAAGCAGATTCACACCAGAGCAGCTGGCAGAGCTGCAATCCACGGGTACGATGCCATGGCGCGTCTCGCCACTCGCACCCGAATTCTTCCGACCGGAAGACCTCGAGCTCCGATCAACGCGTGTCAAGGCCCGTCACACAATCACCATTACGCAAGAGGAGGTGGATGAGCGGATGGCAACGGACATGCAGCAAGCGTGTCGCCTTCTCGGGGCGGCATGTCGTGTTCAATTTGTGCACGGCACAGCGGACACAGTCATCCCGCAGGCCGACAGCCTGGAGCTCCACCGACACGCTGCAGGCTCTGAGATGGTGTCAGTGCAGGCAGCAGATCACATGTTCAGCTCCGACTCTTCGATTGAAACTGTAACTTCGGCAGTAGCGGCGTTCTGCGCGCCGTCCAAGATGGGACTGGCGCCCTCATCACCACTTGTTGTGAGTGGTTTGTAGTTTGGATGCAGTCGTTTGATCAGATTGGTGATAGCTTCTATCGCTCAATTCTTTCGAAAAAAAATGTAATAATGTCATAATACAGGGTGTTAATAACGACAGGCAGGCAAAACAGGACAGGCACGCCGAAGGGGTTGGGGTTGGGGGTTAGCGGAGACAATCGTCTGGAGCCTAACAGCAAGCATCCAAAACAGAGCGAGGGTGAGAGAGCGAATGGCAGGTTCAAAGGCACAGCAGATAAAGGGGGCAGAGAAGGAGACGCGAAAAGTGAAAGGAAGAGCGTGTCAGGTTCCATCTTGTGGAAGATTGCTGCTTGTCGTCAAACAGCACACTGGGTATTGGTGCGTATTACGACTGGGGCGGCAGCGATGGTTCTCATCACAGAAAAGGCAAGAGAGACAAAAAAAAGAAAGCAGGAGAAAACAAAAAGGAAAACAAAGTCAAAGTCAATCAAGAAAGCCCCGCTTACACAAACAGCAATTGCAGTCTCGGGCTAGGAAAAAACGAATGTCTCGCAGATATTAACGAATCGAGTGGTGGCAAAAGCGCAGCTGGTTGCTTGAAGACCGCCTCAAACAGAAATGGTCTTGAAAACGTTGATGCCAGAGCCAGCAGTGCTCATGAGCACGCCAGGATGCTGCTTGTGCCAGTGCACCTCGCGAAGCTCTTGTTGGCCTTGATGAATAAACAGCAGCTGCGCAGGCACGCTTTGGATTTCTTCAACAGCCTGAGCGTTGTCGCGTTCCACCGACAAATCCCACAGAGTAACTTGGTCGTCCGCGCCTACGAGAGAAAAGGGCAAAGAAACAGAGAGGGTCAAGCGGAGAAAAATGAGTGAAATGTGAATAAAGCGTCATTAAAGAAAGAGAAAACCCGGAAAAGTAGAAAGGGTGAAAAACAAGAAAGCGTGGTGTCAGGTTCCATCTTGTGGAAGATTGCTGCTTGTCGTCAAACAACACACTGGGTATTGGTGCGTATTACGACTGGGGCGGCAGCGATGGTTCTCATCACAGAAAAAAAAAGCAAAACGACAAAGAAAAACAGAAAAAAAAAAACGATAAAACAAAATCGTGCTCCGTACCTGCAACAGCAAGAACGGATTCATCCGACGGATGCCACTCGACAGACGTGATTGCTTGAGTATGCCACTTGAACTCGGCAGCGGGCTGTGCGGGACTTCGCAAATCCCAAATCTTAAAACCGCCTTCATCGTCGCCAGAAACAATCAAATACTGGACCAGTCTGTGACAACACAGAGACAAAAGAGAATGGAAAAAGGTGAGGACGCAATTCGCGCAAGGAACGAAAATAAAGGGCACAGCAGAACGGAGCAGAAAATTCGTACCGGCTCCAAGAAATTACGTTAACATCAGAGTTGTGGGCATTGATCGACAATGCGGCAGTGCCCTTGTTGCGAGTATCCCAAATCTTGACCGTGCGATCGACAGAGCATGACGCAAGCACAGTCTGCTCTGCCGGCGACCATTGCAAATCCTCGACGGACGCGGTGTGTCCACGGAAGGGCTTGTCCTCGACCTTCCAAGTACCGCTCGGCAGCGGGTTCCACAAGAAAATGTTACGATCGCAGTCTCCGCTCACCATTCTGCAAACAAAAAAATCCAACCACACAACACAAAAGATGAATGACTGAATGAGCCAAAAAAAAAACCGAGCAAGACGAAAACGATCAAGAATTCAAAAACTCACCGGCCAGCCACAAGAGGAGACCAATCGATCGAATAGCCTTCGTCGGTGTGTCGCGAAAAGGTAAACAGGGGTGCTACTGGAGCTGCAAGAGCCTCGGGGTCGACGGCAGAGTCGAACGAGGAAAGCTGCGTGGCAACGTTCCAAATGTGGACCTTGCGGTTGCTGCTCCATGTGCAGACAATGTTGTTGTGTTGAGGAGCGACGCGGAGGCGGTTGACAACACCGTCGTGGGGAATGGTACGACTGTCGAGCACTGGATCGTCCTCAGTGTCAGAGTCGGCATCGTCAATGTCGGCCTCTTCCTCTTCGTCATCGCGAATGGTTCGTCGAAGCTGCGCCATCTTCAACAGCACGAGTTTGTTTGGATCTTGACGATCGCGAGGTTGGCGCTCGGCCTGTGTGCCAGCGATGGCGTAGGCCGTGAGCGGGAACTGTGTCCAAACAAACGAAATCCAGTGTGGATGAGCAACCCTTTTGATTTCGACTGGAAAGCACGCCCCCTCCCCCTTTCGGCACCAAGTTTGACTAGGCGTGGTGTGTGGTTACCTTGAGTGATGCGCCCTCTGCAATGGGCTGCTCGATAATGTCAAACGACAAGCATGGCCACTCGACGTTGACCATGTGGAGCATGTCGTAAGCCGAGTTGTCGACCTCGAGCACTTCGCCTTCCTCCAGCGGCGCGCCAGGCAGATAGACCTGCAAGTCCCAGAAACAAACAGTTGAGTTTTGTGATTGTCCATCCGGCAATTGGCCATATGGGCAGAGTCGGGAGGGGGGGGCAAAGTGGTCGATGCTCGTTGTTACCTCTGGCAGGCGGTTGTCGTCCTCGTCCTCGTCCTCGTCCTGCTGAAGCGCCATTCCGTCTGCAGAGCCAAAACCCCCAAAAACACGCAAGCGCAGACCCAAGAAACAAGAAAGCAACTGTGAGTGTTTGCAGACCGATGAACATGTTGGTTGAGCGGCAGAGTGCACAATGGATGCAAGGGTAGTCGAGGACCATGTGGCTGGACCATGTGGAGATCGCTGCAAAAAAAAAAAAAACAAAAAAAAAAAAAAGAATCCAATGCAACTCCAGCCAAACGGGTGGGGCGGGGGTGGGGAGGCAATCGATGTCCAGCGACTCGAAGCTCGAGAACGAACATGCTGATGAAACAGAAGGGGATGAACAGAGCGAGAGAGCGAGAGAGAGAGAGAGAGAGGGTTTACCTTCGTCATCGTCGCCGTCGTCCGTCTCCATCATGTTGCCGCCGTGGTGCTGCTCCTGCTCCTCAATGACATTCTCCTCTTCTTCGTCCTCCCACATGTCCTCAAACTCGCCCATCTCGGCGGTCGGGTCGTGCGCGGCGGGGTCAGCCATCGGGTTCAGCGACGAGTAGTGCTGCTCATCGGCCGCGTGCGACCCGTCGTCGCTCTCGTTCGTGCGGCGCTTGGCTCCAGACATGGCGTGCTTAGAAAGATGATTATGTACAAGTTAGGGAAAAAAACGAAAGCGAGCAAAAGCGGGAAAGAAAAAAAAGAAAAAAAAAAGAAAAAAAGGGGCGAATCAATCAAAAAGACCAGAAAATGACTGAACTTCTGAGACGACGCTTAGTTTAGGCATTGTTGCGTACAGTAACTCGATCGAAAATGGAACTCTGCAGTGTAACAAAAATAAACCTATATTGTGTAACAGTTTGATATGTTTTGGGAGGGGGCGGCTCACTCGCGCGCAATGTAGTCCATGACGAGCGACGAAACACCCTCGCGCCTGGAACCTTGGCGCGGCTCGGGAACGGGAGCATCGCCGAGAACAAACGGCTCAGAGTACTGCGATAGACGCAGCAAGCCAACGCCGCCATTGTCACCGGGCCAGCGCGGGCGGGCGAGATCCGTCACGATCGTGTCGAGGCCAAAGAGCGACTGCAGCAGATCGCGGCTCTGCATTTCATCCGAGTAGTTGCCAGAGCTCGGATCGAACTTTGGTGTGTAGCGTGAGCGTTTGGCAACGTGTTTGGCGGCTGGTTGCTTGGGCGACGACGACGACGACTCTGCATTCTGAGCAGGAGAGGCTGCCCTGTCCACCGTCATCGCAGAAGAGCTGCTGCTGCTGCTGCTGCTGCTGCTGCTGCTGCTACGAGCGCCTGGCAAAGTTGGGCAGGTCGGCGCGTCCCACTGGTAGAACGCCAAGCCGCAATCGTCGCAGATGGTCTTGCCATCCGGACCGAGTCGCCAGCATGCGCTGACTTCGCACAGGCACTGCGCGCACTGTGGGAAGACGCGAGCTGGTGGTGGGGCCTCCTTTTTCGCGTCAATCTCCATTGCCGTGCTAGTAGAAATCGGAGAGCTGGGCGCCCCTGTGGAGGGCTCGCTGGTGTTGGCGCTTGGTTGTTGCGAGGTGGGAGCACTCGCACCCTGCTCTACCGTCTCGACGTCAACCTCGACCACCGCCTCGGAAGGTTCCGGTGGGGGTTTGCCCATCCGCAATGCCTCCAGTCGACTCAAATGCTTGGACCAAGCAGGATCGAACGAGTCGAGCGCCCGCAATGGCTCCTCTTGCTTGCGCGCCGCATGCAGGGCAGGTCCAGCAGGCACAATCGGACGTTCGATTTCAGGTCCGGCGGCTGACGCTGCGTCGGCAGTCGCGCCGGTGAAGCGAGGTACAACTACAGGGGGCATGTGCGGCTGGTGCGGGAGTTGCGGCCGTCCTGAGTAGGTCTTGGTCGGATCAATTGGAGCCATTTCGCCAGCATTGTAGGCGTTGGTGAGGACGACTGGATCACCAACTTGAGGAGGCACGCCAGCCATTCCTCGGTATGCCTGGGCGTGAGTGATGAGCAAGGCCTGGTGGTTGTCGTGCACGCGCATGTGGCCATTCAAACCCTGGTAGCCTTCGAATCGTCGGTGACATGCAAAGCACTTGAAAGGCGGCTGCTGGGACTCGGTGCTCGCGGCGTCGGCAGCAGGCGCAGGAGCAGGTGCAGGAACAGGCGTTGCTGTGGCCTCTTGGGTCTGCTCTGATTTGACCGTGACTGAGGTTGTTGATGTTGCTGCTGTAGTTGTTGGCTCGGCTGGCTCGGATTTCACCGCCTCCTCGGGCTTGACAACGGCCTCCGCCTCCGCCTTTGGAGTGGCATCAGCCGACTCTCGTTCCTCCTGCTTGAGCGGTAGGCTCCCGTCCAGTCGCGTTTGCGGCACCACCCGTGTCAGCTGGAGTGTCCGCATGGACGTCGGTGCAACACGAACGTCGCCGTCGGCAGCAATGCCCGCGGCGATATTTCGCATAATTTCCTCGTCAGTGTAGCTCTTGTACTTGGCGTGCTTGATAAAGTAAATTCCGCAAGTGTTGCAGAGAATATCGCCGCCAAAGCCATGCCGCCATTGGCACGTTTTCGAGCGACGGCAGTTGGTGCACTCTCGCCGAGGGGTGGGAGGCTCCGAGCGAGAGGCAGAATGCGCAGCAATGCCGGCGAGCACGGCTGCTGCAGCTGCTTGGGCGTGGGCTTTTTCTCGAGCTTCGGACACGCGGGAGCTCGCTTGCAGTCGTCGGAACTGATTCATGCACTCGCGATACCGAGCGCGGTTGAGCTTCTTCCAGCTATAGTAGTGCTCGACGATTTGGCCAAGTGTTTTCGAATGGCGCTGAATAAGGCGAGGGGGGAAAGGAACAAGCCAGATGAGCGTCGTTGCCAACTCCCGTCGAAAAACGCATAAAAAACAACACAAAAGGCAGGGTTTGGGGGGAAGGGGTCGTACCAACAAATTAAACTTGGAGAATGTCTTGCCATGAAGCGCCAGCTCGGATTCAAACAGCTGCTTCTCGGCCGCACTCCAAGAGACGGGATGTGCCGGTGTGCCGCACATGGTGCAATCGGCATCGCGCCTCTCGGTGATGAGGCTTTGCAACGTCAACAGCATGTCGTACTCGTGGTGTCGGAACAAGTGCAGCATGTGCTCTTCATGAACCGGTCCATCTATATCGTTGCAAGCAAAGAAATCAAGCAAAATGGAAAAAAAGAAAAATGGGGAAAAAAGTCAGAATAAAACCTCCCAAGAAGCATCCCGCAGCAAGCCACGGGCGTGCATCAACGCACTTGGAATGGCAGAGCTTCGACACAAGTGGCGGAGATTGTCAAGCACAGACGGCTCGTTCACGACCATCAAACGAGCTGGATCTTCCTCGTCTGGCATCGAATCGAGCACTTTCCAGAGCATGGTTGATTGCTGAGTTGGCAAACCATTTTTGTGAGCGAAAGTGAGTGGACAAGGCGTGAAAACGAAAACACAAAACAAAAACACACAAAAAAATTATCATTTCGCTCCTTACATCCACGCAGGTTTTGGTGTACTTGGCTTGGCTTTGAGTTTTGATGCGTGCGACCGTTTCGGCACTCATTTGCCAAGTGTCGCCCAACCGAATACGCGCGGGCTCCTTGCCGCCAAGCGCGCTCGCGGCAGCAACGGCGTCCGCGGCAATCATGGAGATTGCTTTTGACATGAGAGGGGTTGAGAACACTGTACTGCTACGCGTGTGGAAGGCCTTGCCTGGGATTGTGTCGGCGTCGTCGTCTGTGGAGCGCTCGTTTTTGGAGGCTTTCGACGTGCCCGATTTATCTGAGGCCGAGGCCTTCTGTGATGCTCCTGCAGCCTGAGCGGCCACTGGCTTTTGTTGAGTCGACGAGCCGTGTGCATGACTTGGTTGCAGAAAGGAGAGGTAGTGCGATTGCTTGCGCTGTGCGTGTGTGGCCTTCTCCTCGGCCGGCGTCGCTTCCTGCTCGATCGCCGCAGCCGTGGTGGCCGCGATCACGCGCTGCAGCTCTTCATCGTTCTCGACAACATGTTGCTCTGCCTCGGCCACGGCGGCTGCGACCGCAACGGCGACAGATTCCTCCGAAAAGGCTGCGCCTTCGCCCTCTTGTCCTCCAGCCTCCTCTGGTGGAGTGATTTCACCATCGTCCTCTGCCTCCTCCTCCTGGTCCTCGTCTGCTTCTTGTTCTTTTTCGTCGTCGTCGCCGTCGTCGCCGCCGTCATCGTCGTACGTGTCGCGATCGTTGTCAAAACCAAAGTCGGACGCTGGCTCCTGCGGTCTGTCTTGCTCGTTCTCCTCGACGGCAGGCTCGCTCTCCTCGAATACCATTGGCGTTGGTTCGGTGTCGCTCCCCATGGCAGCTCGAGAGTTGAACGAGAAGCGGATCAACGATTTCCAAATTGCAGCCAAATCTCAATGGAAAAGGGGGAAAAGCTGTGTGATGCAGAACAACAAAAAGTGAGCCAAAAAGATCAAACAGTGCGCATACTTGTCAATAGTAGCAAAAACAGAGTCGCAATGGCCTCTGCTTCAACGGGATTTGTATGATGCATGCATCAGGATTGGGATTGGGAGTGGGGGGTGGACATGTGCGATTTCCAATGTGAGACGGAATGGGACGCCGCACACCATCCCGCCGCCAACTTGCACATGCGATCGGGGTCCTCGCTTGCCACTCGAATGCCAGCTCGGGGAGACGGATGGATGGACGGCAAGGAGGCCCCCCGTTTGGTGTCCCAGCAGCAGCAGACTAACAGACTGGCTGAGGTTGCAGGCCAGCTCAATGCTCAACGTCGCCCCACTCAACCCACGGCTTCCTCAGCTTCCTCAGCAGCGCACCTTCTTCCCGGGAGGAGTCCTCAAACCCAAAACCCTCAGATGGACACCCTCCTTCCCAATGCAACACCATGCAGTGGCTCACCAGCCCCCATCTCGTCCAACAAGCCACGCACACTCACTCAAGAGAACGAGCAAACCAGAGATCTGCGTTCAACCTTTTTCTTTCGTTTTCGTGCTGTTGTTTGTTTTTTGCTGGCTCTGTCGTCCCGCGACGCGACGCGACTCCACACACGAAAACAAGCAGCGTCGCACAGCTTGTATGAGGTGAAATTCCGCAGACCCTGGCGCGCTTTTGCAGAGAGGCACACAAAGCAAAACACACCAAACCGAAGTCCTCCGCTTTGTCGCGTTGCCTTTTTTTTTTTTTTTTTTTTTTTTTTTTTTTTTTTTTTTTTGACAATCCAACATTGCATTATTCCCGCCGCCCACTTTTGACGCTTCGGCGGCTGCTCGCAGGGCCCCCCTGCGCCTGCGTCCCCTCCCCCTCTACATGCAAGTGGCATGCGTACGAGCCATGCTCCCCAGACCCCAATCGACGATTTAATATTCAACAATGCCAATCACCTTGTCAAGCGCAGAAAATAGAAAATAGCAAAAAAAAAAAAAAAAAAAAAAAAAAAAAAAAACACCTGAAGAAAAAAAAAAAAAAAAAACGAATGGACTCGTCAACCTGAAGCCAGGTGGAACTCGAAAAAAAGCATAATCGTACGCACCAAAGCCTCCAGTCGCCAAACGAAAATATCAGCAAGATGCACGAGAATCGCGCTGAAATTTTCATGAAAAATCCGGCTCGGAATCGGGCCGGCGAACAGCTCAAACCCGCCCTCCATATACTCGAAAAGTGAAACGGACAAAACGGAAAACAATAAAAAATAAAAAATGAAAAAAATGAAAAAAATGAAAATAAATGAAAATAAATAAAATAAATAAAATAAAAAAAGTACGAAAAGTCTGAAAGAAGCGCATTGGCGTGCGAGGCACAAGGAGGTCTGTATGCACCGCGCGCGCACTTCAACTGGTGCATACATGCCACGGGGCGTCCGGACTGAGTGGCCGCGCGGGCGCCAGGGACCTCCAGGTAGGTGAACGCGGCAGCTGATGTGGCGACACTGTTCTGGCTTTGGAAAACATAAGGCCGGCACTGCTCCAGCCCGAGGCCGTCGCAAGCTGCAAGAATAACACAGACGGAGCACATGTACTGACATTCCAGCGACGCGCATGAATCCGTCGAAGCGGGGGCCTCGCAGGAGGGGACGTGGTGTGTTTTAATGGTCCACGATGGTGATTCTCGCTTTCACACTCCTCCGCCTCGCCTGGCGCATCACCCGTCTGCGAAGAGGCGTTGAGGGGGGTTTCCCTTGTTGGATTGAGTGTATATGAAGCACACAGTTTCTTACAACAACAACAAATTGCTGCCTCAGACAAGGTGCTGGAAACGGTCGCAATGCCCGCGTCATTCAAACAGCCAAAAGCGTTATTCCTCCGCGATTCCGCCCTCGCTTCAACCTGCATCCGACGTTCATGCATCTGCCTGCCGCTCACGCCCAAAGCCCGAAACAACCTTACCACCATCGTGCAGCCAAAGGCTCGAATTCACTCTACATTTTTCTTTGTTTTTTTGACTTTTTCCAAGTTTGCTGCAAAATACGATGACAACGACCTTTGCAGCTCGCATCGCTGGCCCAGTGCTGTCGTCGCTGCTCTTTGAGTTTGCCACGACCAAGCCTCAGCTAGTAGGTCGAAGCATGCATTGCTGCCTCCGTTGTATCGTTCATTTTCGCTGGGCTTTTGTTTTTTTTTTTTTGGCTGGAGTTGCATTGACTAACGTTCTGTCCCGGCTTCCTCTCCTGCCACCCCCCCCATTCGCAGCATGGACTGCTCTTCGGCAGCATACGGAAGCGCGCCATCACGACGTTCCGAGACGACTGCGAGGTGAGGCCCGACCAGCAACCAGTCGTTCGTTGTCTGGTTTGGTTGCTGTGTTTCGCTGTTTGTTGATCGTTCGTACAGCGAAACAGCCTGTCGTCGCATGGCTTGGTTGGTTGGGTGGCTGCCTAAGAAATCAAACACTCACTCAAACCTGCACAACTTTTGATTGTCTAAACCTGCACTCTGTCGTGTTTCTGTTGGCTCTTTGACACAGTACGTGCACGACGAAATCATTGTGCACGTCGAATCCTTCCAGGTCGTCGAGTCCGACTACGGCCTGCCCAACTTTTCCGCGTTAACAAAGGCTGAAGTGCCAGCGCACGCTCAGGTCGTCGGTTGGTTTGTTGCGCGGCATCAAGCGACACTACTGCTCCCCACCATACTCGAGAAAACCCTCCACACTGAGCTCCTGGCGCACTTTCGACCGTCTACCTCCTCCTCCTCCTCCTCCTCGGGTGCTCCTGCCGCTCCGTTTGTGATGGGTCTCTTCACTGGCAAGTTGTCAGACACCCAGGCTGTGCATTCGTTCGACTATGTGCTTCTACGCCATGTCACAGCGCCTCCCAGCGAAATTCGTCATAGCTTCAAGACAATCCAACCGCCGTTTGTTGCGTTTGACACGACAACACCAGTATTCGATGCCTTGTCGCATCGGGAGTATCGCATGCCCTCCGTCGAGGTGCGGCAAGCAAAGCGGGCAGACCTTGCCCTTCTTCCAGAATTGCTCAGTGATGATCCGTCCACTCCAACCCCTCCCGCTTCCAGCGTGGAGGTGCTCGTCACGTCGAGCACCCTTGGTGCTTGCGACCAGCATCACTTGCTTCCTCATCCTCCCTCGAAGGAGCAGCACTCAATCTTTGGTCCAGGCAGCTCGCAGACGGCCCAAAACGGCAACATGAACCACATGATGAATGCTATGATTCAGCGGATACAGGTAAGGTGGAATCCAGTTGGTTTCCTGCACGTCTTCACCCGTCCGCTTTGCTGCTGTTCATTTGTTTGACGCTGGCCAAGCTCATTTGACTGCTCTTTCTTATTTTACTCTTGTCGGTCGCGGTTTCTGCACGACGTGTCTCAGGGCCTATGTCAAGAGGTATCATCAACCAATGCTGCTGTCTCAGAGCTCGAGAACCGACTTGCAGAGAAGAAAGCGGCAGCGGCGGCTCGATACCAGTCGCATGCTGCAACAATAACATTTGACCACTCAAGTTCCCTTCCTTACGAAGCGCAGACTCCACTCGGTGTCGCCTATGACTGATGTCCGCTGGTACTGGTACTATTTGTGACTACGCGGTCGTTTGCATCTTGTGTTTGTTTCGTTTCAAATCCAAGTTCTTTTGTGTTTTTTTAATTTTCAAACAATCCCATCTGGGGTGCGAGTTGTTTTCAAGCCGGTCCGGCCACGTTCACGCAATAGATCAGTCTCTTTTTTTTCCCCCACAAAGCCGCAAGTCGAACGCGTGGCAAACAGCTAGTACTCCAACAGGTCAGCAGGGTTTTTCGTTGTTTTTTTCTTGCACGCAGCAAAACAACTCGGCCCCCCCCCCCTTGTTGTTTCGCCCATTCCTCTCCCCGTTTCGGCAGTACATGTCAGATTTCTTTAATTCCCTTTCCTTTCGTTCATGTCCTATTTCTTTCTCTTTCGCAAGGGCAGCTCGGCCGAGACGTCCAATACCGCAATAGAGGGCAGGATTTGTTTACTGGACGGGGGTTTTTTTTTTTTTTCTTCCCTTATTTTTTACGGTTGCTCTGGCGGTGTTTCGTGCGTGCCAGCTTTCGTGCAAACGTCACTCACTGCCTCCTGCTTTCTTCACCACATCCACAACTCTTCGACCAGCCACGTGCTGCAGCATTTTCTTTCCTTGATAGTTACTGGGGGGGGGAGGCGGTCGAATGAAGGCAAAAATCAACTCCTTCCGGTTCAGCTCAGGGATTTTTTTTCTTGTTGTACCGTGGGGTTTGCTTTGTTCCCGCAAGCCCAGGCACAGGTGAAGTGTTGCCAGCAAGCAGTGCTTTGTCAATCGTTTCACCAGTGACGATGAGAAGAATTGTTGCGTTGTCCTCGTCGCCTTGCTGATTGTCGTCGCGATTGTTTGAATAAGAAATTGAGTCAGATATTTCATCTTTAGCTGTCTCTGGACTTTGTGAGATTTTTGAGTTTGTGAGCTTTCTTGATGACATCATTTTTATCGCTTTGTGGTCGTTGGCAGGAGGACGGGGTAGGGGCAAGCGACGAGCCCAATCACAGGCGCGCGCGCACCAAAGTGCAGATCGTCCCCTCTTCTCCCCTTCCCATTCGCCCATCGGTGCTTGTTGGCGCCCTTCTGCTTGAGTGTGGGAGTGCTGTCGAATTTTGCATGAAAATACGATCCACGATCGTTGAAACAGCATATGATCTTTTTGCCGTTTTGGTGTATTTTTTTCGTTTTTGTTTTTTCTTGAGTTAGTTTTTTTTTTTTTTTTTTTTTTAAATGCTGCCAGCGCGCGCACGTCACTCCTTTCACACGCGGCTCGAAGCGCTTTGGCCACGGGCGTGCAGATGGCAGAGGGATGCAGCCATGGTGTTTTGTTTCTTGCACCCTGCTCATCGGGCGGTTGAGCTGCGGTCGACAGCCAAGACGCCAAGAGAGAAGGACGCAACCAAAGCAGCATAAAAAAAAAAAAAAAAAACCAGAGCAACCGGAAAAAAAAAATCAAAATAAACTCCCAAAACTGGCGAAAACTTGCAAACGTCAGCGCTTGCCTTCCACGACTGCTAGACTGCTAGACTGCTCAGCAGCAGGGGTTTTTGCAAGCAAGTCTGAGCACGTTTCGTTGTCGGTGGGAGAGTGTGCGTGCGGTGTGCTCTGGCGCCACCTCTGATTGCTGCGCTTTAGGGCGATTTGCGACAAAGTGTGTGGGATTGGCTTTTTGCTGGATTCTTTGTTGCCGGCATTTCCTGCCTCAGAATTCTCGTTGCTACCCGACCTCAGTCTGCTTTTTTTTCTCTTTTTCTTTTTTTCTTTTCTTTCCATTGTGTTATTTTTCTCTCGCTTAAAGTTGCTTGCGACTGTGAATTCAAAATTCTAAAAATCCCACTCTGAAACAAAAAAACAAAAAACATTAAAACCAAACAGCAAACTCCGAACAAGATGCAAGAAAATCTTAGCCAAGGCGTTGCCTTGGAACTGACCCCGTCATGCACCGCCTTTTTATTCGAAAACATGCCTGGACACTCACAGGAAGATTCCGTGCTTCCGTCGGTGCTTTGGTCGTCGGGACTGCAGACAGAGGAAGGCCAAGACGACTTTCAAACGGCGGAACCACAAGAAGCGTTTCTGCAAAGCCAAGACCTTGATACTGAGGCGTTGGCTCCCGTGCTCTCGCTCAAGACCATGGCATCTCGTGTTGATTTCTCGGGCTCTTTTTCCTTTGCCCAAGAGCTGGCACAGAATTCCCTGGGTTCTTGGCTCGACCAGAGGGAAAGCGAGACGCACACGTCGTATTTCAGACCATGCCCTTCCCCGCGCGGCGGCGACTTTGGTTCGACCGATAACGCTCTCGATCTTGTGCAAACTGCCACTGAGCTTGACATGGCGTTGGCGGAGGTCTTCTCCTCAAGTGACGAGCCGTCATCGAGCTTCCTGGACGACTCCGAATTACACTCTGATTTTCCGAGCGAGGGCTCTGTTTCACGAATTCCGTCGGCCGACATGGCCACCTTGTTCTCGATGCAGGCAAGTGCCTCTTCCGATTCCACACACCTTGCCGAGAACTGGTCGGCGTCATCCGCGCCAGCTGCTGCAGCTCCAACCGGTGCCGCCTCGTTGCCGCCCGTGACCTTTTCGGGCAACGGCTCTGCTCCAAGCAACCCTGCGACCTTGGACACTGTTTCCGCTCAGTTTCACCCATTCGCAGGACCGCACTCTGCTTCAGCATCCAACACCACCACAGAGTCGAGCCCGTACGCCAGCTCCGAGGACGACCTTTGGAGTTCCTTCAACTTCCACCTCCTCCCGAGTGGTGTGTGTGTTCCTCGGTCGCCGCCTGCCGACGACCCATGCATGCGCATGATGGCTTTGGGCGCCACGTCCTACTTGGTCATCTCTAGCCCCAATGATGAGTCCGCCCAAAAGCGCTCTGCTCGTCGAAAGAATGAGGGCACGGACGATCGCAGGAACGCCAACAACCGAAACCACCCGGAGCTCGATCTGCACTTTAAGGTTGTCCAAGTGTCCATTTCGGCAGACACGCTGGAGCAGTGCAAGCTGCTGTGCAACGTGCGTGGCGAAGTGCTTTCAATGTACACGACCCAGCTGGTCATTTCACCGCGGGACAACAACCCAGTGGACAACAGCAACCCAGTGAACGTCGCGCGCACAGTGTTTGGCGGTGTGCACGAGGACGATGTGAAGGACGACAAGCGACTGGCCGAACTCTTGGAAAAGGCTGGACTCTTCGACGCTCTCACAAGGACGCTGGCCGCCACTCCCACGCTTACTCAGTGTCTCTCGCCGACAATGGCCCACGACATTTTCCTCGTGCTTCGTACACGCGTGGTCGACCTGCTGTTTGTGCAAGAAAAGTTCTTCAAAGAAAGCGGCACGCACCCGCGCCCTCCCCAAGGCCTCGAATGCGACTTGTGGCTGCCAGGTTTCGAGGACGACACGTTTCGCAGCCACGACACTCGCGGCTTGAAAGGTCCGCAGCACGCCACGTTCTACCAAAAGCTGCTACTGCACGGACAGCACTCGCTGCGGGCAGTGTACATTGGCTTGTTCTACGGGGACGTTGCGCCGGATGCCCAGGCCGTCCTCATCAACGTTGTCATGTGGTCTGTTGCATACACGAAGCGTATCCGATCGCCAGTCAAGCAGAAGGCTGCTGCGAGGAACAGCAACTCGACGCTTGTCAGGGAGAACATGGAAACTGCTGCAGCGGCTAGCAAGTCTTGCCCGAGTCCGGCGGCGAAGGGCAAGTCCAGGGGGCGGTCCAGTCGAGTCAAGAAGCTGTAAAGGCCTTCGAGTGTCTGTGTGAAGCTGCGCTGCCTATTGTTGCAGCAGCTGTTGCTTGCTCCCCAAGCTTCCAAAGTGTTGATAGGTTGATGCATGCACCCCAGTGGAGGTGCCAGCGGCAAAATGAAATCGGCAAAACGAAATGGGAGGTGTCCTTTTTGTTCCGTGAGTGTTATTACGAGTGTTGGGCGTTTGCTGTGAATGCTATGAATGTTTATCGTTTTTGTATGAGAATACTATTATGCTTCGTTTTTTTGTAGCGAGTCAGGATGCTTGCGAAAGGCGAACGAACGAGTGAAATATTTTTGTTTCTGCGATTTCACCCTTGTTCTTCCCCCCTCCCCAACATGACTGTTCCTGCATCATCCCAACTTTGTTATTGTTGATGATTTTGTTTTTATTCTGATTATTCTTGCGTTCTGAGTGTTCTGAGTGGCAGCTCATTCCTTCTTCCAACTTTGTAAGCAAACGGATCCTTCTCAATGGTCCTGAAGCAGCGCCACTTTGAGCGACACGCTTCGCGATCGGTTTTCGCTTTTGATGCTACAACAAACCCCCTCCCCCAGGGACAGCTTCCACACAGGACGATAAGCCGAGTCAGCATCCGGAACAGCGAAACGAGCGACAGCAACATTCAATTCGAAAGCCAAGACATTCATCATTGGATTTTCCATTGGATTTTTCCATTGATTTTTTTTTTTTTTTTTTTTTTTTTGTTTGGAGCCGCGTGGATTGAAACATGCGGCTCGTTTCTTTTCACCACTTTCCGGCTCAGCTCGTCGCTCAACTCTCCGTCAGTCGACGAATAGCAACAAACCGCATTCAACTTGTTGCTTCTGGTGTGTGTGGAAGGCGGCGGGGCTGAAAGAGACTGAGGCAGCCAGCCAGCGACGAGTGACTGAAGGACGCCACGAGATCTCACTTTTGCTTGCCCTCTTCTTCCCTTTGCTGCTCACTTCTCCCCCCCCCCGCCTGTTGCACTGCAACCATGAGGATAACTGACCCTCGCCCTTTGTGATTGTGATTCTTGGTCTGGCAGAAACCCCCCTGTTCCCAACCCAACCAACCAACATGGCTTCTGTTCTGCTTCGCTCGCTGACTTCGGCGATCGCCCGACCGGCCGCCGTTGCCACCGCAGTGCGCTCGGTCGCTGCCGTCCAGCCCATCCGCATGGCCTCGTCTGTTCGCGTGCAGTGGCTCAACGCGACCGACATGGACGCTCACACTCGCTCTGCCGTCAAGTGCTGCTCGGATGTAACGCAGTCAATGTCGTCTTCACTCGTCACACATCTATTCTTTGTACTGAACTGGGTTTTTTGTTTTTGTGTTACAGCTCCTTGCGTCGAACGACATTGTCGTTCAAGATATCCGCGTCCCTGAGAAGGAGGTTGGCGAGGCCCGCCAGTCGGTTGCCAAGGGCTATGCTTTCTTCCGCCTGAACAACGCCGATGATGTCCGCCGTGCCTCCAGGGCTTTTGAAACCGCCCCTCCGATCTTCTTGCCTGAGGGTCTGTAAGTTTGTCACCTCTGAAGCATGTTGGTGTTGCTGCACAGAGCCACGACGACCAACTAATTCACTTTGCCCCCGCTTCCTCATTTCCCCCCCCCCCGAAATCCCCTCTGGCATTGCCTCGCCATAGTCAACTGATCATGGTCCCGAGCAGGGATACCGAGACAGACCCCACGCTCTTCGTCTCGTTCGGCGCTTCGCCCGACGCTGTCGCGAACGTCCAGAAGATCTTTGGCAACTTCTTTGGCGCCTTCGGCACCATCATGAACATTGAGGTCCAACAAAACAAGTATGGCGCACCCACCGGCTTTGGCTTTGTCAACTTTACCGAGGATGAGGCTGCCGAGAAGGCCGCGACCGAGCTGCGCGGAACTGCCTCGCCTCTCAACACACCTTTCTTCCGCGTCACCAACGTGCCATACCTGACGGAGGAGCAGCGCAAGGAAGCTACCGCTGAGCGTTTCGCCCAGCGCGTTGCTGCCCGAAATGAGCGTCGCGCCTACAACCGCGACGGTGAGCGCCCCGCTGATGGCGAGCGTCGCCCCTACAACGGCGAGCGTCGTCAGTACAATGGCGAGCGTCGCCCGTACAACGGTGAGCGTCGTCAGTACAATGGCGAGCGTCGTCCGTTCCAGCGCCGCGATCGTGGCGAGCAGCAGCAGCAACCACAAGAGCAGAACTAAAACTTTTCGAGCGCTGCCAATGGTTTGTTGTAAAATTCACGCGAATACACAGATGGGTTTTTCTCTTGTTGTTTTTTGTTGTGTTGTAGAACGTTGTGCACAGTTTTGAAAAAAAAATGGATCAGCCATCACTGTGACACGGGTATTTTGTTTGTTTTTGTGCGGTTGATTCAACCGCAAGTTTTAAGTTTTATTTTGAAGTGTTTTTGGAGCGTTTGTTCAGCAAAGCCTCATCATGACAACGCCGAGCAAACAAAGATTTTGACATTTTTTGTGTGTGAGAAATAAGACATTAGAATAGAGAGAGACCAGGAATAAGCGCTTATTCCTTGGAGTCCTCGACCTCCTCGTCGTACTTGGAGCCGTCGTCCTTGCGGGGAAGGAGGACAGCGTGAATGTTGGGGAGGACACCACCCTGGGCGATGGTGACGTTGGCGAGCAGCTTGTTGAGCTCCTCGTCGTTGCGGACGGCGAGCTGGATGTGACGGGGGTTGATGCGGGTCTTCTTGTTGTCACGGGCAGCGTTGCCAGCAAGCTCGAGGATTTCGGCAGTCAGGTACTCGAGGACGGCGGCGAGGTAGACGGGGGCGCCACCACCAATGCGGCGGGCGTAGGCGCCAGAGCGGAGGAAACGCTCAAGACGACCGACGGGGAACTGGAGACCAGCGCGGGACGAGCGGGTCTTGGTGGAGGTGGTGCCAGCGGCCTGTAGAAGGGTTAAGGGGGAGCATGATGTTTCGATCCAGAGTCAGAGGCGGCAGAGTGAGGGAGATGAGGAGAGGAGAGAGCAGAGAGAGCAAGGCGTGATGAAGTAGTAGATCGTTTGCTCGTTTGTTGAAGCGACCATGGGTTGATGTAACGCTCTTCTCAAATCAAAATGCAATAAAAAAATAATAACACATTGGTTGCTTTTTGGCGCGAAAATCCATCCAACCCATAAAAGGAGATTGAGTGGATTGAGTTTTGAAGATTTGCGCGCCAAAACGCAACAACGCTCGTTTTTCAATGCTTTTGTTGTTTTTCCCGCCTTTTTTGAGGTGTTTTTTTGCTTTTTTTTTTTCAATGACCAAACTCTCATCGCTTTTTTCACGCCCTCCTTCCTTTGCTTCAAACCAGCGCCCGCTCTCCACGGATTCTGTGACACTGCGCTGTTTGCATTCAGCTGCTGAACGCGCGAGTCGCGAGCGAAAGCCCCGCAGAGCAAAAAGAGAACGAAGAGAACAGGCTGGCTTTTGAGTTTTTTCTTTTGTTTTTTTCCTTCTTTTTGCTTCTTTTTTGCTTCTTTGTCGCTCAAGCAGCGGTGCACTCGGCAACCAACCAAACCACCTCAGAGCTAAGCGAACAGCAGAAGCGTCGCAAGTGTGTTGCTATCAAGCGCAGCAGGAAACGAACAGCACAAAAAAAAAAAAAAAAACAGAACAAAATCGAACAAAAGCAAAAAAAAAAAAAAAAAGGCGCCAACTTCGCGCTCTTCTTCAATGGAGAATGGACGGGGTGCTGCGCTTACCTTTCCGCGCTTGGCAGCGTTCTCGCGGCGGATGAAATCCTTGCCAGCCTCAGCGGTGGCGGCCATGGTGCCCTTGCGAGCGATCTTGGGAGTCGACGACATGTTTGGGGAGTGAGGGTTTGGGTTTCTTAGCGAAAATGAAGAGTGCGCGAGTTTCTGATTTCTGAATTGGGAATATTACAAAATGATGCAAAATCAAACAAAGAGCACAATCGAAGATGCACACTAAAGAGCCAGACGATGGCTGAATTGAACAGGAAGGCAAACAGTGAAATCCACAAAGAACAAGAAACGACCAAAAGCCAAAGCAAGAATCCTGAATGGAAGGGACCATCAACTCCATCGTTGAGCTCCATCGTTGACCTTGCATCTTTCCAAACCATGGACCTTTTGTCCCTTTCACTCTGTTTCCAATGCTCTTGTCACGATTCGGTGCCGCGCTTGATCGCTCGCTGCTCAGACCGACCCTCGCCGCAGTCCGCGTGCCGATCGCGAGCATGCACCTTCCAGCCGGGGTAATAACGCTACAAACCAAGACCACCCTGACTACTTTGCTTGCTCCCGATTGGGGGACATGGCTTGCCTGCGTTGAGGGCGGGAAACTGAGCCAAGACTGAATCGCGTCTCACCCTCACCATTGCTCATTGCTCATTGCTCGTGCTCTTGCTCCTTGTAGCGATCCAAAGACCCCGCGGACATGGCGCGCGGCCTGCCCAAGAAGTGGCCGATTCCAGGCGTGCAGCGCGTGGTGCTCGTGGCGTCGGCCAAGGGCGGCGTCGGCAAGTCCACCGTCGCAGTCAATCTCGCGCTGGGCCTCTCTGCGCATGGTCGCCGCGTTGGTCTCCTCGACGCTGACGTGTTTGGACCGTCCCTCCCAAGAATGATGAACCTGCGCGAGCAACGCCCAGTCACCAACAAGCGTAACAAAGAACGATTTATACGAAAGGGATTTTGGCAACGGATTTCTGAGATTCTGTCATTCTCACCTGCTGGTTGTTTGTTCTTGTTCTTGCTCTGGCTAGAAAACCGCATGGAACCGCTCACAAACTTTGGCATCAAGTGCATGTCGATGGGATTCCTCGTCGAGGAATCGGCTGCGCTCGTTTGGCGCGGCCTGATGGTCATGCAGGCCGTCCAGCAAATGATCCGGAACGTTGTGTGGGGCGAGCTCGATGTGCTCGTCGTCGACATGCCCCCAGGCACCGGAGACACGCAGCTCAGTATTAGTCAGCTCATTCCCGTCTCTGGCGCCGTGATTGTCTCGACCCCGCAAGATATCGCTCTCATGGATGCACGACGCGGCGTCGAAATGTTCCGAAAAGTCGAAATCCCGGTAAGACTCTGAGTTTGGTTGTTTTTTTGGATTGCAATTTAGCTATGCAGTGTGCGAGCTGTGCTGTGTGCATCGGTGGTACATGTGCTCCGCTCTGGCGCTAACCCCGATCGCTCACTTTTTGCCGCCCCAAACCAAAAATACAGGTGTTTGGCGTGGTACAAAACATGAGCACTTTCGTTTGCCCGAATTGCTCGCATGAAACGCACATTTTCGGCCACGGCGGTGCTGCTGAGATGGCAAAGGAGTTGGGCGTCGACGTGCTTGCAGACCTTCCGCTCAGCTTGGCACTACGGCAAGCATGCGACAACGGGCAACCTATCGTCGTTGCCCAGCCTGACAGCGCGCAAGCTGTTGCCTTCAAGGCGCTTGCAGCCAACGTTATTGCAAAACTGGAAGCGACGCCAGCCCCGCCAACTGCTTGACGCGGTTTTTTCCATATTGCTTCTTGTTGTTGTACTGTATTGTTTTCAAATTGCACTGTCTTGTATCAGTTCGTACAAGCTTGGTAATGGTTATCATGGATGAATAGTATCAGTCCTTTTTTCTTTTTTTTTTTTTTACATCCCTGACTTCATTTCTGAGCAACTTTTCAATCCCGATTTCTTTCGAATGCAGCGCCCTGCTCGCTGTAGCAAGAGCAGCAGCAGCACTCTACTTGTGCCATTAGTGGTTTGCGTACTCTCCCTGCCATTATCGCTCCTCGTCACCCCAGCGTCATGCGAGCCGTTCGTCAATGGCTGCTGGAACGCGAGCTGTCCCGGTGTGAACTACGACCCAAACACGCCGCTCGTCCTCTGCTCCAACCTGTACGCTGCTCACTGCATCACCATGAGGTTTGACGAGAGAGAGAGAAAGAGAGAGCCAGAGACTGAACCAGCCGGTGATGATACCTTTGAGCATTGCTTTCAATTTGGTTCCTCTCGCCCTCTTCCCCCTCTAATCTCCAAGTCTTGCTTCTAATACTAATGCTCTGATGTCTGCCTTTGTTTTGTCTCGTGAATGCTTTTTTCAGACCTGTGGCGTTTCTCAGATGCGACCCTCCGCTGGACTTGTCTGAGCACCCTGAGCGCGTCGCTGAGCTTGGCTATGGCTGCGCTGCATTTGGCACTGTCGGCGACTATGACTCGGCGCCGCGCACGTCCGTCCTATGCCGCGTGTTTGATGGAATCGAGTGCTATGGGCCGCGCAATTTTACAACAGGAAATGTCCCATGTATCACGTATGGCCAGCAACAAGACTTCAAAAACACTGAGACGCTCAGAAATGACTTTTGGGGGGGGCTTATTTCGTTCAACTCACTGCGCCCTGATGTCTCCCTTCGTTTTGCAGATATGGATCATACAGCTTCCCAACCATCTTCATCTACTCTCTGCTATTCGGCGTCTTTGGAGTGGATCGCCTAAGTCTCGGACACGTCGGAACTGGCATTGCCAAGCTTTTGACGTTAGGCGGCTTTGGCGTTTGGTGGATTGTCGATCTCGTCCTGCTCGCAACAGGGCACCTCACGCCTGCCGATGGCTCTTGCTGGGAGCGCTGGCGATGATTTCGTGTGATTGTTGTTGTTATTGTTAAGTCACAAATTGTACATTAAACGGAAGTTTGGAATCCCAAACATGCAGCAGCAGCAGCAACAACAACAACAGCACCAATCAAAATTTGCAAAAACTGCACTCGGGTCGCCTTCAAAAGCGGACTGCCGAGCCAGCAGCAGATTCCTTCACCGCATTTTGTTGGACAGAAGGCGTTTCAGAAGTACGAGACGCGGATGCTTGTTGCAACGGTGGCGTCTGTGGTAGCGCCAGAGCAGCCATGTGTTGCAACATCAATGGGTGCGATGGAACCGGATATAACGCTGGTCTTGTCTGTGGGTTGTGCGGCGGTTGGGCTCGCATCATCTGCATGTACAGTTGGTTATGGTGTGCGAGTGGTAGGTTTAGCTGGCGAGGTGGTTGCCACGAGGTGGAACGTGAGATGGTCTGCAAGTGCTCTTCGAGTTGGAGTTCGGCGGCCGTTCGCTGTCGAGCAGCAGGGAAGTGTGCTGCTCTGGTTGCCTCTGATCGGCCCGGCTCATGGGCCGTTGAGTACTGAGCGAGTGCACGCGCTGCGGCAGCAGTTCGTTGTTGCATGGTCGCGATTGTCGAGCGAGGATGTTGCGGTGATGCACGCTGATCTGGCAACTCCCGCCGTTGCGATGAAGCAGATTTGGGCGGTCGCCCTCGCTTCGGAAACTTCGGAAGTGATGGGCTCGCTCTAGACGGTGCTGGCGCTGGTTGCATCACGTGAGGATTGCGGACCTGCGGAGGCATGGTTGAAGAAGCAACTGTTTCCGCTTGATTTCTAGCGTTGGGGATTCTTGTATGAGACTGAACAGACCTCTGGAGTCGAAAGTTCTGGGGCTCGGTTTGCGTGCCGCTGGCAGCTTCACTCGCGCGTGACAGCATTGCTCGATGGAGTGAGAACAGGTCCCACAAATTGAGGTGAAAGATCAGCCGCTCCGAAGGATGTTCAAAAGAATTGGTGTGTCGAACGAGAACAGGAGCGCTTGGACCTGGCTGCTTTGGCTCTCGGGTCAGCAATAACAAGCTTATCAACTGATTTGCCAGGTTGCCTTGCGACGAGCGGAACTGGGCAACTTGGACTGTTGCCATGACGCTAGGTTCTGGGATGCCAAATTGAACACATTGATATGTGTTTGTCTCGGCATCCGCAATAAAAATGGTGATCAACAAGGAGGATGTTCCTCGGTACCACGCCAGTGATTCACGTGGCGCGTACGACCGAGCAAACATGCGCGTCAAATCTTGGGTCGAAATGGGGACTGAGACGGCATAGTCGTCCGATCTAGCGACTGGCACACATGTGCACACTCGCGAGCCAAGTAGAGTGCATAGAGAATAGTACTGAGCGAACAGGTCGTTGTTGTTCCGAGCAAATTCGAGAACGGAGAGATTTCTTGCGTCCTGTTCGGTCGGGGAGAGTATCTCCCACTGCATTTCGTAGGTTTTCGTCTCGGTGCGCATTGTAATCAAAACTGTCTGCCGAGACCTCAGCGATGACGATGCACGCTCGAGCGAGCTTTCGCTCGGAGTTGCTGGAATCGGATCCGCGTCATCAGTCAGATCGACGGGGCTGTGCGCCACCATGGGCCGCGTCCTTTCAGATCCGACGATTGGAATGGGACTTGGACTATGCATGGCGGGGCTGAATGGTTGCGCTGAAGACGACTGATGTGAAGCTGGCAATGACGCCGGCGCCCGTGTTGCATCCAGCGAGCCAGTGTAGTTCGTTCTAGTATGTGTTGCTGCTGACGCAATGACGCTGGTCTCTAAAGTTGTGCGATCCTTTGGCGGAGATACGTGCGGTAGACGAGCTCGAGCTGGTTGGTCGCTGCTGATTCCGGCTCCAGCTCCGGATTGGATTGTCGCGCGTTGTGGTGTCTCGGGTGAAACGTTTGCATAGGTCCCTGGGCCAGTGAGATGCTTTGGTGCTGGCGATACGTCCATCGGTCGAGCCGCTTCCGTATCGAGGTCAGTAGCCATTGAACGAGTTGATGCCGGGTTTGTTGGAGGGGAATTGGCGTTCGTGCGCTTCATGAAGGTTTCCACAGAGGGTAATTCTTCGTCATCCTCGTCCTCATCCTCCTGCACGTCATCGTTGTCTTCCTTTTCCAGCACGTCGCCGTCGCCGTCGTGTCGGACAACAGACTGGACACGCGGTCTTTTGACGACTGGATAAACCTGTGCAGGTCTGGCGTCAGTCGTCCGCATCATCTGCTCGTCATTGTTGCTGCTGTGCGCACTGTGTAGGTGTATTTCGTTGCGCTCAAATAGCGGAGAAAGCTCGGCTTGTTCTAACGTCGGAGAGAGCGGAAATGGCTCGAACAGCGGACCGTGCTCAGACTGCTCAGACTGCTCAGACGCGTCGTCGCCGTCTTCCTCGCACGAGCCATCCTCGTCGTCCGACCGACCTCTCCTTTGCCTTGGATCCAGCCTTGGCATTGCTGTGGGCGACGGCGGGAATTCCTGCGTCGCGTATTCCTCCTCAAAGACAAAGTTGTCAATGATGTGGGTGGCTACGACTGGCAAGCGCGCGTGCTGGTCGTCACTGGGTGAATCAGCGGATGCATCAGCATCACACTCGTCATCATCAGGAGAAGTAAAAGTCATCGAAGTAGTCATCGTCGTAGTCATCGTAGTAGTCATCGTAGTAGTCATCGTATGAGTCGTCGGAGCTTGATCTTGTTGGTTCAGACTGAGCGTCGCACACTGATCTGCGGCGGCGAATGGCTCGGGCTGGCGCTTGGGGTGGCCATCTGTTGGGGTTGCGCGCCTTGGTGAGCCACCAGAGTCCAGTAACAGTGCGCGAGCGGCAGGCGAAGAGGACGCTGAGGACGCTGAGGGCGATGCTGTGGTTGGCTGGTCTGGTGACCGTGGCGGCCGTTCTTGCATCTGCCGCTGGGAAGGGGCTTTTCCCTTGCGACTGTGATGGTGTGTGAACTGGGGCTGAAGGGTTCGGGTTGTGGAATGGGGTTGCGCGGGGGTCAAAAGCACGGATAAAGAGAATAGGGAAAAAAGCGCGGGAAAGCTGTCAAATCTCAGAAATCCACACCCCCGCCGCAGCTCAGCAACCCAGCAAACGAGGGGAGAGTCACACACAAAGTAAAGCACACCAACAAACCAATCAAACAGAAAAAGAAGAAGAAAACGAAAGAAAGCAAGAGTTAAAAACCAAGACTGACTGGCTGAGAAAGCCCTATTCTGTTCGCCTCTGTTCTCAGCCATTCTCAGTTGCACTTTGACCCTCAACCCCTATTGATTATCACTCACCACTTTTGAATTTTTGACCGATTTTGTTGCTTGCTATTTTTTTTTTTTTTTTTTTTTTTTTTTTTTTTTTTTTTTGCTTTTTCACTCTTTCTTTTGAGCTTTTCTGAGCGTTTTTTTCTTTTTGTCAGTTTTCTGAGATGATCGTCTCCATGACTCACAACTCGCTTTCGACGCTCACTCGCTGCTGTTTTTGATTCCACAATGAATGCAACACTATTATGAACACTGTGGTGGTGGGGCGTATTTGTCTCATTCAATAGGAAGGACAAAGCATAAGCATGGCGGCGACTGTTGCGAACAAGGCCTGCTTGATTGTCATTGACGGCTGGGGCATCTCGCCCGAGGAGAACGGTGAGTTCCGTCATGAGTTTCGTACATACATTCAATCTAAATCCTAGTACCTGGATTCAAGCGCGAGGCTGAGGCTGCAGCGGAGAGAACGACGAGCAGAGGTGGTCTCTTACGAACAAGCGTGATCAACCCTCATTGGAACACGAGCGAGCGCTGGATATCCAGTCTATCAGCTCAAATGTCATCTGAAGTGCTCTTGGCTTATTTTGACGGATGAACGGTTGGCGGCCGACCGGGCGCGTCCTACTCAAAGACGGGGAACATCTTGTATTGAGATTGAGTGGATTTGCATTGGGATTATGCAGTTGTGCATTTTGGGAGCTCGCAATCTCGTGGCTCTGAAGCAAGTCTCTCAGTCTCAACGAACAAGAAGATCTTATTGAGCGGGGAGAAAAGCGATTGTGTGGAAATGCATTGGAGATCTATACAATTTTCGCTATTGGATTTTTGCCAAACCGTGACTCTCACTCTCATGCACTCAGATTCGAGTCGAGGTCGAGATCGAAATTCTTTCATCTCAACCCAAACAATTTGAAAAAACCGGCGGTAACTCACCCTCGATTCTCAACTCTCAATTCTCTATTCTCAACTCCCCATTCAGGAAATGCCATCGTTCACGCCAAGACACCCGTCATGACGCGACTCGCAACCGAGTACCCGCACGTCCCGCTGGAGGCAGCTGGTCTGGCTGTCGGACTGCCCGCGGGTCTGATGGGCAACTCGGAGGTTGGCCACATGAATGTTGGCGCAGGTCGCGTCGTGTACCAAGACATTGTCCGCATCGAGCTGGACATTGAGCGTGGTCGCTTTGCCGAAAACCCGCGTCTGGTCGCTGCCTTCAACCGTGCCAAGCAAGGCAACGGCCGTCTCCACCTGCTCGGTCTTGTCAGTGACGGCGGTGTCCACTCCCACATCAACCACCTCTACGCCTTCCTCGCCGCTGCCAAGGCTGCCAACGTCGCTCAAACCTTTGTTCAGTTCTTTGCGGATGGTCGCGACACCAGCCCGATGAGCGGAGGTGAGGCGTAGCTCGGGCATTGGATGTTTGTTTGTTTGGAGGAGCTCGAACTTGGTGGGCTGAATGCTCTGCTTTGACACAGTCTCATTCATCGAGAGCCTGCTCGCCAAGCTGCGCGAGCTCAACTACGGCAAGCTGGCCACCATCATGGGCCGCTACTATGCGATGGATCGCGACAAGCGCTGGGAGCGCATCAAGATTGCCTTCGACGGTCTGGTTTCGGGTGAAGGCGAGCACGTTTCGGAGGACAAGCTGATTGAGGTTTGTTGGCGTTTTCGGCACCGCACGCCGAGCCGCATGTAGTGAAAGCCGGGGCGCAACACAATTCTAACTTGCTCCTTTTCGTTTTGGGGGGGGGATTTCGTAGCGCGTCAAGGAGCTTTATGCCAACAACGAGACCGATGAGTTCCTCAAGCCGCTGATTGTCAACGAAGCTGGTCTCATCCAAGGTCAGGATTGTCGCGCTAGTGCTCGAGTTTTTTTGCTCTGAAAACGACAAATTGTTTGCTAAATTGAACCAACTCCTTCGCAGACGGCGACACACTTGTTTTTATCAACTTCCGCTCGGATCGCATGCGCGAGATTGCCGAGAGCTTTGGCGTCAAGGCTCCTTTTGAGCCAAAGCGCACCCCTGCTGACCTTGTAAGTTGATCTTTGGCTGGATCATTGTCTTGACTTTTTGTCTCTCAATATCTCAATATCGGCCCACCTGCAGCACATCACGACCATGACCCAGTACAAGGCCGAGTACCCCTTCCCGCAGCTCTTCCCGCCGCAGTCGCTGGGCGATGTCCTGTCCGAGTGGCTCGCAAAGAAGAGCATTTTGCAGTACCACGTTGCCGAGACAGAAAAGTACGCGCACGTCACCTTCTTCTTCAACGGCGGTCGCGAGCAGAGCTTTGAGGGTGAGGACCGCAAGGTTGTTCCTTCGCCCAAGGTGGCCACGTACGACCTGCAGCCCGAGATGAATGCCGATGGCGTTGCCACCGAAGTGGTTGCTGGCATCGAGTCCGGCAAGTATCCCTTCGTTCTTTGCAACTTTGCCCCTCCGGACATGGTTGGCCACACTGGCAAGTTTGAGCAAGCTGTCAAGGGCGTCGAGGCGACAGGTATGGTGGTCTGATGAGTTGTTTTCTTGGATGATTGTTGCGCTCCGACCCGAGTTTTGATTTTTTTTTTTTTTTTTGTTTTTTGTTTTGGTTTTGGTTTTGGTTTTTGTTTTTTGTAGATGCCGCTATCGGCCGCATCTTTGAGGCCTGCGAAAAGCACGGCTACATTTTGTTCATCACTGCGGATCACGGCAACGCTGAAAAGATGCTTGATGGCAAGGGCGGTGCGCACACTGCTCACACGACCAACCCAGGTACGTGTGGACGCTGCTTTGTGCACGCGTCTTTTGCAATGATTGCTGACTTGATTCTTTGTTTTGTGTTGCTGGTAGTCCCGTTCATCATCACGGACAAGTCGCGCAAACTGCTCCCCAACCCGCCCGTTGGTCGCGACGGCCCTGCCAACTTTGCGCTGTGCGACGTTGCTCCCACCGTGCTGAACGTGATGGGCTTGGACACTCCCGCCGAGATGACCGGCCACAGTGTTTTTGCATAAAGGTCTGACACGATGATGTGAGAGTTGCAAAGCGGTTTTTGTGTTATTATTGCAACAATACAATCATCCCATCCATTCTGAGCAATCGCCAGTCTTGAACAAGTCAATCACTTTCACTTTCACTTTCTCTCATTCTCAGATTTCGAAATGAGCGCGCGCAACATTTTGACAGTCGGCAGCCGGAATTACCGCGCGCCACCAACGCGAGCGCGGCCCAATCCAACGCCAAGCACCTCAGGTACCTCAAGCACAGCTGCATCTGCTGCACCAATACTGGCACTGGACGCGTCGCACGCTGACGGGATGAGCGCGTCATCAGCATTGCGTAACCCAGCGAGTACTCCGACAGCGACGCGGGCAGCGACCACGCCGACCTCGGCCATGCGGAACACGGATCGCAATGGCACTGCTTCTGTTGATGGTCCTGATGACGATGACCGGGTGTACCGCGACGAGCCGCCGTGCCCCGCGCCCAGATTCGCACCGCGCTCAGCGTCTGAGCAGGACCATGATCAAGACCAGGATCAAGACAACCTCGTCCACTCTGTCATGATCCCAGACAGCGATCTGCCAATCCGCGAGGTGTCCAAGCTTGCACGCGCTGGTCCGGGCGGTCGGCTGTCCGTGTTTGAGCGATGGCAGCGCTTGTCAGAGTTACGTGGAAGCCACTTTGCCATCACGACGCAGTCCAAGGCGACAGTCATCACTGCGCCGTCCGAAAGCATGCTTGAGCTTGCGCACGACCGCCTTGTGCAGGAAGTCCGATCGGTCGCAGCGTACTCGCATTTCGTGTCGATTCCGCTGCACGACGTGTCCATCGTGACTGCCATTCGTGGCATGGCAGAACGCATTCTCAGAGACCCGGAGTACAGTCGGGATAATATCGAGGCCAGCACGATCGTGCCGCCAACGCAGATGCATCTCTCCGTCGGAATGCTCACGCTCTTGAACGACGCTGAGGAGCGGCGCGCTGCACAAATACTCGAGCGCGCTTGCCAGGCCGCTTTGGCAGATGCGCAGCTTGCACCGGCATTCTCGGCCAGCTCTGAGCGGATTCCAGTGATTACTCTGCGTGGCATGCGAGGAATGAGTACGTTTTTGTTCTCGCTGTTTGAACTGAAACTTTTGGGGGGTTTGATTTGTTTCTTATTGCGATCTTCTTCTTCCTCTTCTTCTTCTCCCGTTTCGTTTCGGGGTACAACAGCAAACGACCCTCGTGCAATGAACGTCTTGTACGCGGTGCCAGAGTTTCAACTCGGCGCGCAAGATGGCTCCAGTCCGCTTGGCTTGGGCGCCTCGCTGCTGCAGCTCCTTGCGAGCAGGATTGTCGCCGAGTTTGTTGCCAGCGGATTGATGGAAGCCAAGTTTGCCAGCGACCTCAAGCTGCATGCAACCCTGATCAACACAAAGTACAGGGGCCGCAACGTCAATCCTGTCTTTGCTGACTTGGTCGCAGCCACAACCGTCGCGCAGCCAGAGCCTGTTCGAAACAACGGGAAGCAGCGACAGCATTCCAAAGGCTATGCTGAGCGGATTCCGATAGACGCATCCCGCGTCATGGAGAACTTTGCCGACTCATCCTTTGGTTCTGCGGTGATGCGTTCCATTCATCTCTCGAAAATGCAACATGATCCTGCCACCCAGTATTACGCCAAGGCGGCAGAGGTGGTGGTTGTTCCCCGACCATGAGGAGTTGTGGCTTCTTCGGGGGGGGGGGAGACACACTTGTTAAAGCACATTGTTGTTAAGATATTATTATTGTTTTTTGAACAATTGGTACTACACTGATTTTGAAAACTTGCGCTCGAGCGATAATCGCATAAAGGCTAGTACGTTGGCTGCCGCCTTCTGTGCCATTTCAATTGTGTAAAAGTACTGCAAAGTGCAAAGCAGAGAGAATGTGTGAGCGAAACAATCCACAAAAATGGTTTGACAGCCCGCAGATACGCCCATACCTCGTCCACAGTGAGTTGGCCCTCTGTCGATGAAAATACAATTTCTTGGTTGGTGCTTTCGAACGCAAACGTCGCGATGCTCGTGGCAGCCTGTGCAAAAAGAAAGCAACAAGTCAGCTTCTTGCCCTCTGCACCAACAGGCAGGCCCTCTCCCACGTTAACCAAGCCTGCCTTACCGTTTGCTCTTCCAGTGTCGGATCGAGGAGCAGCCGCCGCTCTGAACTGCCATCCGCAGCGGGCAGCCAAGCACACGTTACCGCGGCGAGCACTGCGCTCATCGGCACGCCAGCATCGATCAGCGCCATCGACGCCGAGTTCAGCGCACACGCCAGCAGCTGGTTTTTTGTTGCAAACCCCAATCCAAGCATATGCGCAAAAATTTGCTTGTGACGTTAGTCCGTTGCATACATGGCACATTGATGACATTGATGGTCCCAATGGATCAATCCACACATCAAAGCTGCAAATGGAAATCCGAAAACTCACTGCGCCGTCGTCGTGCATGACTTGGACAATGACAGTGATGCTTGTGCGCGGGTTTGCTGTGCGCTGGATGACTGGCTCGAGCGCCTGTCGCAGGATTGCCTCACAGACGTGGTCGTCGACGCCAGCGAGGCCAGTCTTCGGCCGGAACACGGTCTGCACAGTCGCCTTGTCGAGGAGCTCCTTGCTCGACTTGACCTCGGCGGGGCCATACACGGCAGTCAGCGCGCTCGTGTCGCCTGTCAAAACAGGGGAGCACACGTGTTGCGGATTTAGTCAGCGACGAGTATGGGGAAAGTTTGGGTAAGGATGGTCGAGTGATAGCATTGTTCACTAGGGTCGCCTAGAAACTGGTACACCCACTCCTCCTCCTTCCTCCCACCTCCACCCTTGCTGATCCAGTCGCATTACGTTGTGAGAAGCGCGATGAGCCATCTGCACGCGAAAGCACAGCATGCTCAATCGAGAGCTCGCGCAGCTGGTTTGGCATGCGACCGTCCGCTCGAGTGACCATTTGGATCTGAGATGATGGAAAACTAAGAATGACTGAGCTTGCGCGAGAATTTGGGTAAATACAAGAATACAGAGCCAAGTATCAGCGAGATCTGGAAGTTCGTTTGGTGCGTTCAGACCAGAAAACAACAACAACAACAGACAAAGTCAAAGAACAAACGCTGCAATTTACAGCTTGGTTGGAGCGGCTTCAGCAGAAGAAGATGAAGAAGATGAAGAAGAAGCAGAAGAAGCAGGCGTTGCAGGTGCAGCCGCAGTCGCCGCGTCAGGAGGAGTGATGGAAGGGGGCGGCACGGCCAACTTGGCGTCCGACGAATCGGTGGTCGGGGTTGGCACAACAACTGGAATCTTCTCCGGCTCCGGGGCTTCTTCAGCAGGCGCAGAAAGCAGGTTGGGAGCCTCTGCGGTCACAGTAGCCGGTTTTGCCGCATCGAGTGACTCGGAACGAGCTGGAACCGATTTGGGCGTCGCGATCGTGGCGAGGCTGGCATCAATCATCCGGAACTGCCACGACCAGCTACAAAAACAGAACATATAGTAATAAAGAGCAAGAATAGTCAGCGCAAACAAGTTTTGAAAAAAAAGAGCTGCACAATATCTCGTGGAGCAAAGCACTCACGAAGCATTGTACAAAAAGGGCCGAAGATCAAATCGATTGTCATCAGGGCTGTAGGCCTCCGCGTGGTAGGACGGAGTCAGCGTCGTCATTTTGTGCCTGTTGATTGCATAGGACCGGAAGAAGTGCTTGACTTTGATGGCAATCTTCAAAAACAAGAAACAGAAGGTGAGCAGAGTCAGCGCCCAACCCCACACACACACACACACACACACACACACACACACACACACACACACACACACATACACACACACACACACACACACACACACACACACACACACACACACACACACACACACACACACACACACACACACACACACACACAGTCAAACCCAAAATAAAAAACGCGCCGCCCATACCTCGGCAGGAGAGAACTTGTCCTTCCAGACAATCACAAGCTTTGTAAACATGCTGTAGGGTCCGTATCGCGACACCTTGCGCAAACGCCCGTACACGGAGAGTTCGTCATAAGTCATGCCCATATCGGCCTGCGCACGAAAAGAACAAGTTAGAGCAAGCATCAAGACACACGCGGGGGCTGATTGATCGAGTACACTCTACCTCGTCCGTTTGGGTGTATGACGCCGTGATGGGTTCAAGTTCGGCGGTCGGAGGCGCGTCAAAGATGCTTTCAATCCAATCACACTCAAAAACCAAATCAGTTCAAGTCATCATCATCATTCTTGTTGTTCGTCAAACTTGCATGTTCAGCTCACCCGTTCAGCGATGTCCAACCGTGCGTCTGGATGACAAAACGGATAAACCCTCGCAAATCCGTCTTGCTGATTCCTCCGATCGGGTTGATGTCGGCCGCGGAGCAGTCGTACTTGGTAAAGTAGCCTCGAATGCTGAGCGAAAGGGTTAGTTGCCTCTCCCTCTTCACAGATAACAATGCATTGCCTCAAGCCTACCTTTCATCCACATTCGCGGAACCGAGGACGAGAAGGCTTCCCTCGCGACCACGCACCCACAGAAGAAGTTGGGCAAAAAGATACGCAAGCACCATTCGAAGGCGCGCCTGGCAAATAGTGAGACAAAGTGACAATGAGCGATAGGTCTTTGTGACTCAATGTTCAGCACCGACCCGAGACAGACCTGAATGTTTTGCAGTGCAAGATTCTCCGTGGAAGAGCCGCCGTAGGTGCGGAACTTGGGGATCATCTTTGTGGCAATGGTGAATACGGCCAGCACGGCTGCTACAGCTGCATCAAAATTGATGCTCAGGTGATAGCTATGCAGATCATTGGAGGCTGAGAATTCGTCTCAACGAGTTGATACGTCCACTTTTTTGACAAAATCAGTATAAACGCACCTGCCGAGCTGTTGTGCAAGAGCGGACGCGCGGTCGCGAGTTTCATTGCTCGAATTGGCGGTTCCCATGTAGCAAGTGTGCAGGAGACGACTGAATGACAATTTTGTTTCAAAAAATCCATGAGTGCTTCTGTCGACTCCCATTAAAACCTTGTCACCTCGACCTCATATCAAAAAGAATGGCGAGCTCATACTTTGTCAGCTCCGCAGGATCGGTAGGGGTGTACTGAGGGTCGCGGCAGATTCGGCGAACGTCTTGCAAAACTTGAGCATCTGTCGGTGTGGTCAAGGAGCGTTACCAAATCAAAATCTCACGGGTTGCCTCATCAAGTATTCCTCAAGTCTCAAGCAAAAAGAAAAACATCACATACTGTTGGCTGCAACATTGTCGACAACGAGCTTGCACATGCAGGCGACAATGCACGCAGTCGAACTGCTGTCAATCCCACCGCTCAATGGAAGGAAGAAACCGCCCATGCCGCTTCGGCGCAGGTAGTCCCAGAGCCAGCAAGCGGGACCAAGACTGCGGCGTAATCGTTGTTCAAAACGAGGCGGGAGGTCAATGAGACAAGGACACACATTGTGAAATGGCACACTCCAACTCCGTTACCTGATTTCTTCGCTCGGAGTGTGAATGCGCAGCGACTCCAGCGGCTCGGAAGGGAGATTCTCCGGGAACAGACTCGGAGATTGCGCCGTAAGCCGAGAGTCCAAAAAGAAGCGGTGGTAGCTGGGCGTGTTGGTTGCCTGGGCGCCCCAGCTCATCTTGCTCGCGCGATAGCTGCGAACATCTTCGAGGTCGATGGTGGCCGTCACAACCTCCTGCTCGACTGAAATGTGAGAATCCATGCTGCTGCAAAACACAACCCACTTGACACCACTCGTGACACTCACCACATCGTCCAAGGAAAACTGCGCGCCCTGTGCGACAATCTGTCCATTCACGGCAATCATCGCACAGCCGTCATAGTAGACGCGCTCTCCGTCGCAGCCTTTCTGGTTGGAGTACATGTAGATGCCGCCGAGCTGTTTGAAATGTGTGCAGGAAAAATGAGGCGGGGGGACAAACGTGTTGCAAAGCGAATTTTAGCGCTCGTAACCAACATGCTAACCGACCTTGCCAGATGCAGATCGGATCAAATCGAGACGAGTATGCAGCTTGCGCAGCTCGTGATGACTGCCGCTCCCGTTTGTGATAATCTCCACGCCGTCCAGGCCCATTTGGATGTGCGGACTGACGCGAGAGGGAACCAAATGAGTCAAAAAAATGTGAGCAAGCTGGCTGGCTGGCTGGTTTGATGCACAATGAGGTGCAGCACAAACCTGTTGGGGGTGAAGAGCTCCTCGCACGTCTCCACACCCACGCAAGTATCCAATGTTGACACGACAGCATCGCCAAACGGGACAGTTATCTGGAATCATCCAAGGCGCAAGCGTCGTGTGAGTCCCTCTTGCATCTGCGCGAACGACAAAAGATGCCAACAACAACAACAACAACATGCCTGGCCTGTGATCGCCTGAATGATGCTTGGAAGGTAAAAGTCCTCCGTCTCCCTAAGAGACGACCATTGTCAAAAATATTGAGAACAGGTGGCAGCAGCAGCAGCACTTTCGCCGTTTTCCTCCAATTCTCAACTCACCGCTGAGCTGTCCAAGGGGTAAACCAGCGCCCTTCACGATAGTTCCCATCCATTGCCAGGAACATTTTGGGACGGATGAGCAACACCTTTCCGTTGAAGAAGAGCACGCGGCAGTTGTACCGAACGTTTTTATGGAGGATTGGCCTGAAGCGAAGCAGAAAAAAATGACGATGAGCACACCTGTGTGCATCAAACGTCGTAAAAGTCGAGGAGGTCGTAATCACACTGACATGCCAACATCGCAGAGAATGTCGCGGCAAACCGGCGACTTGAGCAACTCGGCGAGTGATTGGACTGAGTGCAGGAAGGTATCCGACTCGAGGAAGTGATCGTTGCAGCCATAGCCACTATCAATTTGCATTGGATGAAGTTTTTGCGAGGTGAGTTTAAGTGAGGGCCCAATCAATGGCTGATGCATTGAATTGTCTTGTCTGAGGTTTTTAACTCCAAAACACTGATCTGACCTGATTTCGAGCTCTGGTCCAGATCGGAACGTTGCGCCGCGTTGCTTGGCTTGCTCGATGCCTGTTTGGATTCACGAGCCAAAAAGAGTTGAGAGTGAGTGAGTGAAATGAGTGTGAGTGAGTGAAATGAGTGAAGTGAGTGAGTGAAGTGAAGAGTACCGTACGACACATCTCCAAATCCACCCCCCCTGAAAAGGCCTCATAATGAATTCAGAGTGTGAAACGCAGACCAACACACTTGCAAGCAAGCAGAACGAGAGTGAGAGCGAGATGTGAGACTGGGCTGACGTGACTTGATGACCGACGCCACCGCCACATCAACCCCATCCATCCACCCACCCATCCATCCATCCATCGCCAAAATGCACTCCATCAATGATATTCATGGATGTAAGTGGGATGCAATAGAACAAAGCCGCAGTCGTAGTCGCAGTCGCAGTCGCAGTCGCAGTCGCAGTGGAGGGGATTGGGAATATCGAGCTATGCACTGATGCACTCTACTTGTGAGGATGCGCGCGAGGTTGCCGTCAAAGTCCATTGCCCACTGGTTGAGCGCGCACACGGCGACCGTGACCAAGTGTGCCATGCGTTGGATGTGGGGAACAAAAAAGAGAAAAAGAAAAAAAGAAGAGTGAAAACGACCAAAAAAAACAGAGGACGAGTCTCAGAAACCAAGAAGTTGGGCGAAAATCTCAGAAAATCAATCCAAAACAGCTCAAAACAGCTCAAAGCAGCTTCAGAGCCACCCTCGTCATACAGTACTACTGTGGTAGGAGATATCTCAATCACTGATTTCACACCACAGCTCAATCTTCTTCTTCTCTCATTCTCTCAGAGTATCGCATGCCGTCTGTCAAACGCCGACTCGAGGAGCAGACCGAGGCGCAGTCGTTCCCTGGTGCTTCAGCAGCAACCCCATCATCATCATCGAGCAAGCAGAAGCCCAGCACGAGCACCAGCAGCAGCAGCAACAGTAAGGCTGTGCGAACCGAGTCCGACGTTGACGCGACCAGCGCAAGAACCGATTACAAGCAGCAGACCAAGCAGACCAAGCAGACCAAGCAGCAGACCCGTCCCTCGAATGATACTCGTGATCACGATGCTGATGCTGATGCTGATGATGCTGATGATGGAGTGCCGGTCGTGGTGAGCAACAAGAGCAAGTCAGCGACTGCGCCTCGTGGCACCGCTGCGCATCCACATGGTGGTGGTGGTGGTGATGGCAAGCAGCCTGCGTCCAGCAAGCGTGATGGCGCGACCAGCAACGCCTCATCAGCAACAGCAGCAGCAGCAGCAGCAGCAGCAGCAGCAGGAACTGACAAGCGTCGTGCTGACAAGGAAGGCGGCGCGACGGGCAACAAGCAGAAGCAGGACACCAAGAAGAAGAGCAACAAGAAGAACAAGTTCAAGGCACCGACGGACGCTGATATCTACTACGACGACGACGACGACAACGAGGACATGGCCGAGTCTGCGGACGGAGGCGATCGCGCGGGCGGCGACGACAACGACGAGGAGCACGAGCACGATCAGCGACTCGGACGGTCGCTCAAGTGGCGCAACGTCGAGATCGACCCGTCCATCTTCACAACCACTGAGGGAATGGACGGCTTCCTCGGCCTGGAGGAAATCGACGATTGCGACGTGCTCTACGACGATCTCGGCGATGCTCGCGCGAACGGACAGAGCGGCAAAGTCGTCAAATTCAAGGTATGAGCAGTCTCGTCGTGCCTGTGCTTGGGATGTTTTGGGTGATGGGATGGAGTGTCTGAGCGCAGGTGCAGTTCTCTTCAAGAAGGGATGGCATACTGAAATGATGATCAAATACTAAGATTTGTCGTGGTTTATTTGCGTTTCGGTCTTGCTGCAGCGTGTCAAAAACATGGAGGCGCTGCGAATCCGACGAGCATACGAACGCAATCTGCAGCGTGACCAGGAGCGCGCCGTCGCAGACGCATGGACTGTGACTTCCGAAGAGGCCACGGGTAAAGCCAAGAAGGGCGCCGCAACAAAGCCCGCCGCTGCCACCAAAGTTAGCGAAAAGCCGGCTGCATCTGCTGTCAAAGAGGCAAGCTCAAAGAAGGGTAAGGCGGCTCCCACGGCGGCAGAAGTGACTGCTCCCGCCGCCCCCGTCTTGTCCAAGAAGGCCGCTCGCAAGGCTGCTGCTGCTGCTGCTGCTGCCGCCGCCGCCGTTGCCACTCCTGATACCTCTGATAACGCGGATGCTCAAGCCGCCGATGTAGATGCTGATACAGTCGACGCTTCCTCACAAGGGCGTGCGCCAGTCACGGGTAAGTCCACTCTGTTCCTCCAGTGTTGAATTGCTCTTCCGGGCGAATGTCACTCACACGCTTGCCATTAGACATGTCTGAGTGGAATGGATTCGGATTGCACGAACTTCTCATCAAGGGACTGGCCACTGCGGGCTATGCTCGACCCACCCCGATCCAACGCGAGGCACTGTTGAAGGGGTTGCGCGATTACCAGGACATTATTGGTGCTTCCGAAACTGTAAGCGTGTTTGTTTTTGAAAATCCTCCCTCCCTCCTCTGCGATTTTTGAGATTTTTTTTTGTTTTTGTTCACCATTGATTGATCTGGCTTGGCACACCATGATCCAGGGCTCGGGCAAGACGCTGGCATTTGCTCTGCCAATTCTTCAAGTCATCTTGAACGGACGCGACAAGGAAGCAGCACGAGAAAGTCAAAACGGCGACGACAACGAAGCCGAAACGGACGCAGCCTCCAAGAAGGTTTTCAAGAATCGACCCTTGTCGGCGCTCATTTTGACCCCGACACGTGAACTCGCAAGTCAAATTCGCGAGCAAATTGTCAAAGTCGCCAAATTCACAGATATTTCCGTTGTGACTGTGATTGGAGGCCTGTCGGCGGAAAAGCAGCGTCGTGTGCTCAGCTACTGCCCAGACATTGTCGTCGCCACTCCTGGTCGACTGTGGGATTACATGTCGCAGGGCAACCAGCACTTGACCGAGCTGCGCTACTTGCGGCACTTGGTGCTTGATGAGGCTGATCGCATGGTTGCCACGGGCCACTTTGAAGAACTGACCAAGATTCTTGCCATTCTTCCTGTTCAGAACCAGCGGTTTGTGAAATCTGTTGCGCTGGGTTTTGCTCCTTGGTTTGCAGGGTGCGTTTTTTTTTTGTTGACTGTTCTTGTGTGCGCTTGTTTGTGACTCTTCCAGATTTGCCGAGACAGACGAAGTCCGTGCGACCAAACACGACGAAATTTTGCCTCGCGCAGACGCTTCCAAGTCCAAAAAGAGCAAAGGTCGCGCTGCGCCGATGCAAGTCGACGAGGACGACGAAGAGTTTGATGGCGTGGACGAGGAGGAGCTCGAGAATGCGGATGGCGATGAAGAACCTGCCGAAGACGCTGACGAGGACGAGCTTGACGAAGACGACGATGATGACGCCGAAGAAGACGTCGAAGACGACGAGATGCAAGTGGATGACGATGTCGAGGATGACGCCGTCGACAATGTCACTGAAGCCGAGGAAGGCGAAGATGGCACTGCGGCTTCGTCGGAGGACCAGGCTGCGTTCGACAGTGTTCTCGAAAAGCTCCGTCCGTTTGGTAAGGCGAGCGGTGGTCGATGGATGAGCTGTTTGGTACAATTTCTCATTTCGTGTGGTGTCATCTCCGTAGTTAAACGTCAAACGTTCGTCTTCTCGGCCACAATGACCCTCGATCGCGAGTCGTTCCGTAAATCGCGTCGCGTTGTTTCCAAAAAGAAGAAAGTCGATCGCTCCCCGTTGGGTAATCCATCACAGCGAACGTCGGAGCAGTGAGATGGGATGAGCGCGCTCTAACTGCTAGCTGCTTTGTATTGTTGGCTTGGTTTGTCGTTTCCAGCGGTCGTGCTGCGACAGCTTGACATGCAGGACGACCCCGCAATCATCGACTTGTCGGGCAAGCGAGGCCTTGCTCAGACATTGACAGAGGCTAAAATCTCTTGCTTGAAGGAGGAGAAGGACATGTACTTGTACTACCTGCTCAAGCGCTTCCCTGGCCGGACGCTTGTTTTCGTCAACTCGATCGACTGTATTCGTCGTGTCGTTTCCATCTTTGTGCTTCTTGGTCTCAAGCCACTGCCCTTGCACGCCAATCTTCAACAGCGTCAGCGCATGAAGAATTTGGATCGGTATGTTCTTTTGTCGCTTGTGTTTCTACAAATTGCTTTACAAGTTTCCTCCGTAACTGATACTCATTTTTGCTGCGCATTTGTACATGCGTGTGTGACAATTCTTGTCCCAAACAGCTTCCGTGCCGATCCCAACTCGTTTATCGTTGCGACGGACGTTGCGGCCCGTGGTCTAGACATTGCTGGCGTGGATCACGTCATTCATTACCAAATGCCGCGAGACCCTGAGGTAGCCCACTTTTTGCTTTTGGTCGTGACCTTACTTGCAGGGACGAAAAACCAAAAACACGCTAACATGACAACATGATGCCTTTTGTTTTTTCATTACGACAGACGTATGTGCATCGCGCAGGCCGTACAGCTCGTGCCAATGCAGCTGGCATCAGCATTTGCGTTGTTGGTCCCGAAGATTTGAAGGGCTTCCGTGGCATCTGCTCCGCTCTTGGTCGAGGTATGCCGTTGAATGCTTACCGACTTGTTTGTGTACGATTCCTCTTTTGGCGTTGCACTCATTTCCGTGAACATTTGTCTTTTCCAGAGGATGGCATTCCGTCCTTCCCGATCGACGCCCAATTTTTGGCGGGCATCAAGAAGCGCCTGTCCCTTGCACGCCAAATCGACCAGTTTGAGCACAAGGCGCGAAGTGACAAGCAGCATAACGAGTGGTTCAAGAAGGCGGCACAAGAAGCCGACATTGAACTGGACGAGGATTTGTAAGAATAGTGTGCACGCGACGTGGAGCTTTTTTTTTTTTTTTTTTTTTTTTTTTGGCACAAAAACTCGACTTTGGTTTTGTTTTGTTGTTGCTCGTGTCTTTTGTTGCCTTTCTCCAGGCTGGTTGGCGAAGAAGTTGAAGATGCCGATAGCGGTCGTCCCCGACACAACCAGGCGTCGTCCAAGAATGGCAAACAAAGCAGCAAGCTTTCGCGGGAGGAGCAAAAGCAACGCGATTTGCGCGCTCAGCTTGAGGCGTTGCTCAAGAAGCCCCTGCTGGCCCAGTCCACCTCCAGCAAGTTCCTCACAACGAGTGCCGATCCCAACCATACCAAGCGACTCTTGTCATGTAAGGTTGCGCGTGTGCTGTGGTGTTGGAAGCTTCAGACTTTGTACGTCCCAGCCAGCTCACGCTCTACATTTTGTTCGTGTGTTTTTGGCTGCGTTAGCGGACGGAGACTGGGCCAAGCTGGAGCAGGCTGCACTTCCTGCTGTTCAACAGATGTCCAAGCACTGAATACTTGCCTGATGATGTTCCCAGTGTTTATCTTTTGCTCTGTTTTATTACAAGGCAATTTATTCGGGGTTTGTTTGTTTTCGGGTAGCACTCAAAAGAAGGGGAAATGGGGGAGAAGGTTGGGGAGAGACATTCAGCCGGACTTTCAGCTGAGGGCGCTCATCATCGACTCGAGAGACTTGCGCAAGTTGCCCATCTGAGTCGATTGCTGCAGAGGTGTGACCAACGACAGGCGACACGATGAGTTTCTTTCCTGGCACTCCGTATCAACATGGAGTCAACGCTTCGTTGCGCAATCATTACCGTCTCCTTGATCAGGCGGTTGTGCACGCTCGTCAGCTCGTTCTGCATGGCGAGATGGGCGGCGGTGGTCTGACGATCGTGCTGATCCGACAGCGAGGTGTTGGCTGCAAACAATGCAGCGATCTCGCCTTGAGTTGCAGCGACAAACTGCTGATGGGTGTCCATCATGGCTTGTATGGCCTCCTGGAACCAAGCGCGAGTGAGCGGTTTGTGCACACGACTCGATCCACTGAAAAGTGGCCGCCTTACCACGAGGCTATCCTGAGCCTTTTGGTTGGCAGCAACAAGTAGCGCGAACTTGGTTTGCAGTTCTTCGTTCAGCTTGGCGCTACGGGTTTCAGCGTTCAGAGGCGTTGTGAGTTGCTAGCTTTGGTGTTTGCAACAGAAACAAAAGCTGTAAAACTGTACCGCTCGCCACGTTGGACCTTCCAAAGCTTGAGCAGCTTTTTCTGATTGGCAGCAACGGTCTGTTGCGCCAGCGACTGAGCCCGCGACTTTTTCGTTGTCGCCGCCTTGTGGATGGTGGCTGTGCGCAGCAACGTGAGCACGCTGAAGAGCTCTATTGTTTGCTGATTGCAACGACTTACTGTTGAGGGCGGACACGAGCTCATCCATCTCACGCCTGTTGGTAAAACAAACATCAACATTTTTTTGTTTGTTTCGCTGCGCAACACACAGCGACACAGAGACACTGGCGCACTTACGCGGCTTCCCGCTCCGCAGCTTCCACGTCGTTCTCGTCGTCGGTGACATCTTCTTGGATGCGGGCATGGGTGGTAGCAGTGGTAGATCTGGTAGTAGCTGGACTTTTGCCCCCTTTGCTGGTCGGAGCTGCAGGAACGGCAGCAGTGCCTGCCCGACGAGCCCTATCCCCCGCTTTGAGTGCAGCATTGGCAGCTTTCAGAATGGGCACCTGATGGTCGTCATCGTCGCTCCCCGTTGTGTCGGCCACGCGCATGCGCTTCAGCTCGTGACGTACCGAACGATCTGCAACCAGAGGGACCCGAGTTAATCACGCAGCCAACCAACCATGGAGTCTCGCATCAAGTTCTCAGTACCTTCCGTCATAGAGGGACCGCCTGCACGGAGTGCCTTGGTGGGCGTCTTGGCAGGAGTGATCGGAGTCCACGAGAAAGCGGGACGCGGTGCCGTTTTGGCCTTGCTGCGATCTTCCTCGATCGGAGCCAGAGCTGGAAGTGTGGCAAAGCGGTAGGTGGCTTCTTCATCGTCGTCGGAGCCATTCAGGCTCTCTTCTTTGCGCTCATCATGGCGGGAACGGCGAGTTGATTCGTACACCTTTTTGGGTGTTGGGGTGGGCTCAAACTCAAGGCGACGCGCAGCTGGAGTGTGAGAAACCAGGCGCTTTGCGGATGCCTGCAATGTTTAAGGTGCAAGCTGTTAGCCTCTCGAGCAAAAACGGAGCGCAAAAAAACCCACAAGCAGAAAAGTTCCAAAATCAAAATGTGACTTACAGGCGTCGTGTGCTCTTCTTCCTCGTCGTCATCGCTGGAGTCGTTTGAGGCGTCTCCGTCACTCGCGTCCGAGAACGAGTCGCGCATCTTGCGAAGGGCGGCCTTGGTCTTCTTGGCGGCGGCGCGTCGGGACGGATTTCTACGGTTGCGGTTTGCTGCAGCCTCAATGTCAGAGCCTTCGCTGTCAGCCTCCGAGGAAAGGTCTGGCGCCGCTTGCTTTGTAGATTTGGCTGCAGGTTGTTTGGATCTCGCGGGAGTGTCGACACGCTTGGAGCCAGGTTCTCTGTCGCCAGTGTCTTCGAACTGCCACCACACAAGATGTCAGACATACAGACCTCGACGGCAAATTCGAAAACGAATGGTACTTTGTACCTCGAATGCAGTGTGCTTGGGGCGACCGGAAGCCTTGCTACCGGTAGTCGCCGGCGGCGACTTGTCGCGCGCTCGAGACACGGCTGATGACGAGGCTCCACGCTTGATCGCAGGTGTAGCAGAGTTGCTGGGCACTGGTTTGCGGAAAACCGAGGTCGCGGAAATGACCGAGACACTGTCAATATCCATCGATCTCATTGGCTTGTTGGCCGCCGAGGCATCTCCAGTTGCGTACTGCGTGGACTTTGGAAACAAACGGCTGTGTGAGTGACGGCCTCCGACGCGGACTGAGGTGTTCGTTGCTTACCTGCTGTGGAGGCTGCTGCTGAGCTTGAGCCTCGGCTTTGTGGATTGCAAGCAGCTCAGCCTCTTCCAGCAAGTCCTGCGTTCGATGGAGTCGAGTGAGCCAAACGGAAGTGTTTATCAAAAGCTGGTTTCCCTCAGTACAAACCTTCATGTTGCACTGAATCGGCTGCTTGGAGACTGATGCACGAATCGGTTGCTTGGCATCGTGGACGCCAGGAGGTCGGAGATAGGTGCCCAAGCTGCGGCACAGCGAGTTGGCTGTCGCCAAGAAGTTCAAGCCAGACAATGAGTTTCGAGCTTGCTGCGACAGCTCCTTGTCAAGCAAAGCAAAAAAGCTCACCTGCGGTGGTATTTTCCAGCTCAAAGCCGACTGTCAGACGATCGTGCGATCCGATGCCATGAAGCTGCAGCGTCAGAGTGGTGTCTGTGGTTACGGCGCAAAACGCTCAAAATAGTGAGGAGATTCAGCCCAAGCCGCTCATTTCCATCCCCATTCATGACGTACCGGTGACACTCCACTTGGCAATCTGGTCAAAAGCCACAGTAGCCACTTCATCGCAATCAAACAAGTCCTATTCACCGAGACAATTTTGAGTAAAGATTGAAACAGCCGCACAGCTCCTTGTCCGCGCGCTCCACAAGCATTACCGCAATGGCCTCAGTCGGGCAGTCGAACGACAGTGTGCGCGGGGCCATGTTCAGATCAAACCAGTACGGCATGTCCTTGTAGCTGAGCACGCGCGGTTTGTCGTTCCCGGTTTGCACTTGCACTTGGATGGCGACAAACTGGAACGAATCGACACTGTTGCACACGGCATTCCGATGAGCATTTGCTGTTTTGGCATGAATCTGATGGTCTTACCTGCGGGCGATACCCATGTGATCGTTCAGCTTGTTGACAAAGGTGCGAGCATCCTGGACGAAACACAAACAGAAAAGAGATTTACGAGATTAGCCAAAATTTGAAACGCAGCTTTTGGTACTGGTTTTACTCATGATCTATCAATCGTACGTACCGTCAAGAAGGTCTTGGAGGCGATGGACGCAAACTGGACGGCAAGCGGCCGATCGGCAAAGAGGAAGGCTCCCCACTCGTCGCGCCGGTCGGGACGACCGATACGGAAGCAGAGCTCCACAAGCGCGCGCTGGAACTCAAAGTCTCCGGCATTGGAGATGTTCGCTGCCACTCGCTTCCTGCCAAAAACCAAAACCAAAAAAAACAAAACGTGCTCAGATGCCTCGAATCGGTTTCCAATAGTGTTTAACCCGCCACAACGTACATCAGCTCAGGTCCCTCTGGGTGGTTGCGAGAAAGCACCATGTTCTCCTGACAGGTGCTAAGCAGCGTGTTGAGGCAGCGGACAATCTGCAGGACGACGGTTCATTCAGAAAAAAAAAAAAGAAATTAGCTCCGATTTCTCGGCCACGCTCAAGTGTGAATTCAAGAGTTGTTTACCTCAAAGAGGGATTGAACAGACAGTGCAAGTTGAGCATAGTCTCGAGTGATTGTCATCAGGTCGTGCACGACGTGCTGGCCAAGGACAACTTTGCCTGCTCAAACAAAACGATTCGAAACACAAAACCATTCGAACAAGAAAAATCAGCACATTGAACAATGGCAAGTACTCTTGCAAGAGTTCATCGACTGGGCTGTTGAACAGGATGACTTGCCATGAGCGGACAGGCTTGCCAGGGTCTAAAGAGGCAAACCAAAAAGCAAAGGTGAAAATGAATGGCAGTGGGGATCACTAACATTTGCAACGAGCAGCGAGTCTAACCTGCATGCACTCGACGGCAGCCAACAGCAATGGTTCGTTGCAGAGGCGTGGTTGTTGCTGCGCAGCCTTCCGAGCACTGGACGGAGGTCGGGACGGGACGCAGCCCTTCAAAATGAACTCAAGTTGCTCCGGCAACCCCTGCTCGATCAGCAAAGGCGCGAGCATCGCTTGCAGCTCTGTCTTCTGCAGCAGAAGACCAATGCACTTGAGCAGAAGGCCGAGGTAGTCCCAGCGGCGAGCATTGATCTCCTAGGAAAGCAAAAAAAAAAGCAATTGCGAGGCAAAACGCAAAATAAAGAAGAAAAAAAAACCGCGAAAAGTGAAACAACGAGCTTGAACGCACATCCAACCGCCGCGGAACAGACCCGCCATGCGTGCATACATACCACAGAAATGGCGTCTGAGATGTCCTTGCCAAGCGTGCGGACGCCGCTCGGGGTCACAAGCGGCGTATCGGCCGAGGCAGACGCCACGAAACGCGCCAATTCGACAAAGATCGCATCGACTGGCTCGCTCTCCAGGCGGCGGAAGAGCAGTTCAAACTGGCAATTGTGCAACCATGTCAAGTGTGTTTGTGAGTCAGGCACAGGTGACGATTCGTGAAGCACAAGCAACGTAGCGACCAAAAAAGCGAATTGGCGTTCAGCTGGATTCGCGGGTTTTCTGAATTTGAAACAAAGCGTTTTCGGCGCGCTTTCCCTTCTCTGTCTCTCCCCGCTCTCTCTTCCCTCTCTCTCTCTCTCTCTCTCGCCTGTCGCGGCGTGCGTTCGAGACAGCAAATCAACAGAGAGGCGTTGTGCCTGTACCTTCGTGGTGTGCTGCGAGAAACTCGCGGTCGTCGTGGCGGCGCTCGCCTGTGAGACGGAAGAGCGCGGCATCGTTCAGCTTGGTTTGAAACAACGAAAAACAGGGGGGAAAAAAACAAAATGAAGAGTGCCTCTTGATTTGGAAGATGGAAATCAAATAGGGAACTGCAATGCTCAATGACAAGACAACAGAGCAGCTCAAATCTCAGAAAGCGCAAACCCCCCCCCCCCAGTCGAGATTATTGGGCGATGGCAGAACAGCCGACAACCAGCGTAGAGACGACGACGCCGATGGCGGCACGGCGCACGCCGTCGGCAGCCTCGTCCCCTCTTGACTTGAAAGTGCAGATCAAGCACTTGCTCGACTCGCTGGGCACTCGCGCGCAAGACACAGCTGGCCCTGGCGTGGGACGCGCTGCTGCTGCTGCTGGTGGACGGACTGGTCGTGGTCAGTTCCCTGCGCTGGCCGCATTGGCTGCCGTGCCCGCTGCCCCTGTGCGCACGCTCCCTGCTGGCACTGTGGTCATTCCAAGCGCATTGTGCCGACCATGGGAGCGCGCAGACTATGTGCAACGGCTTGCCACCTTCTGCAGCATCCCGCGCTGGTGCGCCAAGCCCGCGCTTCTTGCGCCGCTCGAGTGTGCCCGCTATGGCTGGTTCAACTGCGATGTGGACATGCTCGAGTGTGTCTCGTGTCATTCGAGGCTCAGCGCACAGCTTTCAGATTCACCGAGTACGTTCGCTTTTGCGGGATTGTTGTTTTTGCTCAGAAATGAGAATTTCGCATCATCAAGACTCTCAGAATCTCACTCGCATACGGACGTGTTGAGGGTTGAGCGAACTGCGTTGCATTCGATCGCTCTGATCTCACACATGTACACGGCGCTTGATTTCTGCATTTTGTCTTGCTTTTCAGGTGAAACCGCCATTCGAAAAGTCCACACACAACTCTCGCTCAACCACAAGGATCTTTGTCCGTGGTTGAACAGCAGCTGCCCTGGTGAGTGCTGTTGTCATCGTTTTGCGTCGACACAGGGGCAGCCAGTTCACTTGTTGTTTTTGAACTCTCTTCTTGGACCGAGCGCAGACTCGTTCAAGCAAGTGGTTCTATCACCGCCCGCAACTGCGTTTGCAGCCTTCTTGGAGCGTTGCACGTCGTTGATTGGACTTGGCGAAAATCTTCCAGCAGTCTCTCCTGAAGATCGTGCGGAAGTGGCAAGTCGAAAAAAAAGCAGCTTCGTCATGAGTTCCATGACCCTCTCATCCTTCTCATCGTGCTTAAAATAATCACTTGCTCTGTATTGATAGGTCTCAGGCCGTGTAGAAACATTTAATCAGCTGGTACAACGAGTTCAAGACGCCCTAGCACAGCCAAGCATTGCACGCTCGACTATCGAAAAGGCGGCTCTGTGGGCCTTGTGCAACTGGAGTGCCTCGCGTCTCGAGCATGCGCCTACACAGCAAGTGCTATCTTGCAATATCTGTCTTCGTCAATTCGGTCTCTGGAACGTTCCGCCAAAAGATGTGCATCACGCTTCGGATGCTTCCGCGATGAGCTCGGAATCGGCAGCACCGGCACCCGCTGGGCAAGCCGCAAACAAGCGCACTTCTGAGGTTGACACCAGTCGTCCCGCCAAGCTTCCTCGGATGGCCGAGCAATCGAGCGTCCATGAGCTCCAGCGACAGCTGTTTGCGGAACATCGGTGGTACTGCAGTTGTTCCAGCACTGCCGCGCCAACGGTTGCATCTCGCTTGTTAGATGTGTTGTGTCCCTCGACCACCTCTCCAGTATTTCACCGAAACATGCCTGTAAGTGATCTTTCCCATACTTTTTTTTTTGTTTTTGTTTGTGTTTCTCGAACACATGGAGTGTATCTATTGTTGTTGTTGGGGCGCTCACTGTTGCCCTCGTTTATTGTAGTCTGCGGATGCCGTCCATTCCGTGAAGCAAGCTCTGCGTCAGTCGACAGCCAGCAACTTTCTCTAGAAATCACAGTGATCTTGCTTGTAACGGATACATTCTGTTCATTATTCACGACTATCTTCCATTCTACGTTTGATCACATGACTTTAGGTGGGGAGGCTTTGTATCAAGCATGGTATCTTGGTCTACTCTGTGTATTCAATCCCGCCAACAGGATGCATCGAAACATGACACTATTGACTCGGCAGCTCGTTCAAAAACGAATCTGATGTTAGCGCGCCGGGGACGGGGATCGCGACATTGGGCGACGTGCAGGCGAGCGCGAGCGGGATCGGGAGCGCGAGGGAGAGCGGCGACGGGCTGAACGGTCGGGCGAGCGGGAGCGAGAACGGCGGCGAACAGGGGAGCGGGAGCGAGAACGGCGGCGAACAGGGGAGCGGGAGCGAGAACGGCGGCGAACAGGGGAGCGAGAACGGCGACGAACTGGAGAGCGGGAACGGGAATATCGGCGAACTGGGGAACGAGAGCGGGAGCGGCCACGACGATCGCGGGACCGGGAACGTCCGCGACGACGTCCGCCGCGCGGATCGTTGCTGGCCATGGTGCGCGACGTCTTGCGCTCGCCTTCGGCAAAGTCGAGGTCGAGACGGCGGCCGTTGTGTTCGTAGCCCTGGAGCTTGTCCTTGGCACTGATGGCAGTGTCGACATCTTCGAACGTGCTGATGGGAATGAGGTTGGGCAACATTGAAACAACAACACAAAACGAGAGCGGCAAATCGCAAAATAACGCCAAGGCGGCAGGGTCAAGGGAATAACCGAAGACTTGATCGTCGACGACTTGTGCAAACAGCATTACGAATCGCAAAAGGCATGACAGTCATGAATTTGGGCAAAAGTAGATGGCGGATGGTGGTGATTGAGGGCGGGCAGGGCAGAAAGAAACCGATGCGTCAAACTTGTGTCTTGCACTTGCTTGAGGAATGCACTTCACAGCCACAGTCACAGGGGAGAAAAAAAAACAAGTACCAAAACGGCATACCCAAAAAAGGCACACCGAATGATTGAAATAAAACTTGAGAGAGCTGGTACGATCATGAACAGTCTCGAACGGGAACCACAGCCCTAGAAACCCTCGCAACATTGACTTGTAGCCGACACCGACTTGAACAACACTGCTTGCATCAAGAAGGTTGAAGCTGGTGAAGGCTCTGACCGCGATTTCTTGCAGGAAAGGAAAGGAAGAGAGAAACCAGGAAAAAAAGAAAAGAAAAACTTGATCGTCAAGAAAGTGGAAAGGGAGAGAACACCTCGACTTGGGCCTTGCTGCTGCTTGTCATTGCCTCTCTTTTGTGTTGTTGCTCTTCTCTTGACGTACTTGACGTTCATCTAGCTCGCTTGGCTCGAGACAACATCCACTTCTGTTTCATTCTTTTGTTCTCGCTCTCTCTCGCTCGCTCTTCTGCAAAACAGGGGGAGGGGATCTTGCTCGCTTCAATCTCGAGAGTCTTGTCCCCGTGACGAACTCGAATCTTGCTTGAGGGTTGGGGGTGGGAAGGAAGGGTGGTGCAGAAGGGATACCACATCCACTTGAGGCGAAAAGGCCTTTGTGGCAGCAGCATTTTGCATCGCATCGCATCGCATCGCGGCAGCAACATCCATTTCAAAATCCATCCATCCATTGTTGTCAATCTAGCCGATATTCGACATAGCCAAAGCCGCGGAGCTTGTTCGAGTAGTAATCGCGAGGCAGGTAGATGTCCTTGACGTTGCCACACTTGGCAAAGATTTCACGAATGTCGTCGGGACTGGCATCAAAAGAAGCAGCGTTCAGACAGAAGTAAGTCAACCCAAGAACAAGTCACACAACGCGAGGCAGTCCCGCCGCCCCATAGCAGCAGAGCAGGACGAAGCAAGTGGAAGCCAAAAGTCGAGATCGCAACGTCGCGATTCAACGGGCATTCAGCAGCCCAGCCACACTCGATTCCCCCAAATGCGGATTCTATGGGGAGACCCATTGAGCAAGGGATGAAGGAGATGGCGGCGCGCTTACCGGGCGTCGTAGGTGAGGTTGCGAACGTGCAGCGTGGCGCGGGGAGGGAGAACAGAGCGGTTGCGGCCATTGCCACCGCGACCACCCTGGCGGCCGCCAGCGTTGCGGACGGGCGAGCGAGACGGAGACCGGGACCGGGACCGGGACCGGGACCGGGAGCGGGCAGCAACGGGCGAGCGCGAGCGACTGCGTGCGGCGGGCGACGGGGATCGTGAGCTCATCTTGAAACAAAAAAAAAAAAAAGGAAGAGTGACTCGAGCGTTCTCAGACTGGTCTCAGAGCGTTCTCAGACTGGTCTCAGCGTTCTCAGAATTGGTTGTCAATCGCGACAAATCGCCCATTCAATGCACAAACGCCTCTTCACAACAAAAGAAATTTCAACCCAAGATGGAGATTTTGACTGTTTTCCCACTGTTGCCTTCCATCAACATGATTCCTATGGCACGTACATCCATCTCGCTTGTATTTCGCTTCTGTGTCGAGCTGACTATGATTCAAGTGTGAAAGCGGTGACACTTCTTTTCTTTTCTTTTCTTTTTTTTTTTTTTTTTTTTTTTTTTTTTGTTCTTTTTGCTTGAAACCAGTTTTTTTTTTTTTTTATCCTTTTTTTTTTTTGCACTTCTACCTCCCACATGAGCAACGCCAAGCATGTGTTTGGCTGCTTGCTTGTGTTTGCAGTGATATGCTCGGTCATGCTGTACTCTACCAACACTGAATCTGACGCACGACCGCAGGCACCCGTGGAAACAGCAGACCCACAGCGAGTGGCTCGACCAGAGCAAACGGAGCCGACGCCATCCAGGTTCATTGCGCGGTCGGAGCTCGTATTCGGCCAGCTGGATGCTCAAAGGCTCATGAACAACAGTGCGTGGGTGTCGCCATCGGTTGTCCGCTTGCACGACGGGCCCGACGGTTGGCCCCGTCCATGGACCGCGCTCACGTTTTCCGGAACAATGCGCTCCTTCAAGTATCCCGCCCTACTCGATTCGCTGCGCAAGAACTTGCTGGCTGCACTCGGTGGTACCATCTTGATTTTTTCTAACAGCCGTCTGGAAGACTGGCCTCGGTCGGGTCTTGGCTGTGCAAACAGTCAGGAAGATCTTTTCGACGCGTTGCGCGATTTGTTGCCAGGCAAAGCCGAGCATTTCGTTGTCTGGCGGTCGTTTCAAGTTCCCGATCCCATGTGGACGCACAATTGTGCAAGCCGCCCTTCCTTGATTCAATCGCTTTCAATTCTCGACAGTTACTCACTCGCCCTAGACTACGAGGTAACTAGCAGCATGTTGCAAACCACCGCGATCATGCAAAAGAGCGGGGGAGGGGGCGATTTCTTGATTAACCTGCCTTGGGACTTTGCGTCCTTTGGGTGTGAACATCTTAGAACCAAGTTGGTGTCAAGTTTGACTGGATTGTACGAGCACGCCCCGATGTCGGCTTTCCGGAACCGCTGCCGTCGCTCGCATCACTCAATGAGTCGGTCTTCGTACCCGGCAACTCAGAGCACCAATTGAGCAACCAGTTTGCGATTGTTCCTCGCAAGTTCTCGGACGTATTTTTGCGGTTACCTCCGGTTGAAATTGAATGCGCGGCCAACAATGACAACGATCGCCTGCGCCTGTGGCTCGATGCAAACAACATTCCGTACTATCGACACAAGGCAATCCACTTTACGATTGTTCGCGCATACTATGGCGCCGAATGCTTTCGGTCGTGTGGTGGCTTTGGTGTCGGCAGCCAGTGTGAGCTTCGGAAGGTGTGCGAAGCCATGTTTGGTGAAATCACCAATGACCGGAAATCCAAGAAACTTGACGCGCAGCTTTTGATCAGCGAATTGAAGACCCCGCATGCAGGGTGCAGCGTGAGCTTGAGCAAAACACCTCCTCCAAAAAGCTGATGCAGTTTATTATTCGGTGTGTAACGCAGCCCCATTCGGGCATCCCCTTCTTGACTGTCTTCTTAGTAAACGATATTTGCTTTCTACACTTCAACCGTATTCGGTCCGCGCAGGGCATGCAAACCACGTGGCGACTGAGAAGTCGGGTCGTGCGCACGTTTGCCTGTGCTGGACTCACGCTATCATTCAACGCGCGCTGTTCAGGGTTTTTTTGAGCGGTCTCTGTTCGTAAGTTGCTCGTTGTTGTGCTTGGGCATGAGTGAGCAGGACGTGACTGGAGCTGTCATGGCAGCCAGACAACCATTGAAGAAGATTCAGCGTTTTCGCGTTTCTCACGCCCTCCAGGTCCCAATAATTGTCTGCTTACTACTTTGCCACGCACTCCCCCGAAATTCCTTCTTCAAAGAATAGCAAGTTTAAAACAGCAATAATACTCTCTATTCCGACCCACTTGTCAAGGTGTCGATAGTCTAGCTGTGGATCCAGCTCTCAAAGGAACAACAATCAATCTCAAAGGAAGCGCTTCACTTCCCTTTTTTTCTTTCTTTTTTTTCTTCTTTTGTTCCTTCTTTCTTCCCTTCGCAACCACACACGCCCTGCCCCCGAACCCAATGCAGAACAAAGCGTGGAAGCGCGCCGTCCACATTGCGCTGGGCGTGCTAGCCCTTGTTGTTGTGCTGCGTCTGCTTCGACCATCGGCCGTGGGCTCGGCGGCGGACTTGCCCCAGACCAGCGGCGGCGAAGCGGGCGCAGATGACGCGTTGCCAGCAGGGTGCTTCCCGACCACCACGCACCAAGGCGCCCTCTCAGCTGCCGCCGCCGCTGCTGCTGCTGCTGGTGGTGACAACAGTGAGAGCGCCGCGCTCATTGCCGAGCAGATTGCGGCGGTGCCGTTCAAGTGCATGCGCGCCACGCTGCAGGACCACCTGTTCGACGCTCCCATTGGGGTGCTGCGGATCTTTGTCTACGAGGAGCTGCTGCCCTCCGGGGACCTGCTCCGAGACCACTGCGCGGCGGTCGGTGCCAGTGCAGATGCTCACTTTGCCAAGCGCGCAGAGGAAAAGTACTTTTTGGACTGGCTGGCAACGTCCAAGCACGCCACCAAAGACCCGAGCGAGGCTCACTTTTTCATCATCCCGACTCCCATCGAGTGTCTCTTTGCAATCGAGGACGACGCGTCCCTTCCCGCACTCGAGGTCGTTCAGACGTTCATTCGTACGCTTGATTACAGCAAGCACAATGGTGCAGACCACGTCCTGTTCACATCCTCCATGGCCGATCGCGCGCAGACGGAGGTCTTTCACGAACAGTCGAAAAACGAGTACTACTCGCCGATCGCAGAGCACTTTCCAGCCGCCATTCTGCTGTCAACGGAGACCATGTACACGCAGTGGTTTGATCCCACGCGCGACATTGTGATTCCCCATGCCATCGACCTTGACTCGCACCTGGACGCCATCATCACGACCGAAAGCGAAGAAAACATTCATGCAGCACGCCCTCTGCTCCTCACCTACATCGGTCCAGCCATCGGTTGCCCTGAACGCGCGCGCGTTCACGAAAGCAAAAAGTGGCTCACGGATTATTACAGGCCGCTTGTCAAGATCACGGACGAAGTCACCGATCTTGCTGAGGCTGCCGCCATCTACCGCAACTCGTCGTACTGCTTTGCCATCGGGGCCGAGACGCCTTCTACGCGACAACTCTATGAGGTGATGGGAGGCGGCTGCATTCCCCTATTGCTCACTCGCAACTTTTTGCTTCCCTTTTCCAACCACATTGACTGGGAGCTACTGACGATGCGGTACATGTCATCGAGCATCAAGTCTGTTGCGCTGCCGTCCCATCTCGAAACGCAACTGGCCAGCCTTTTGCCCAAACGTCGGCGTCTTGTGCGGCGCGCTCGGGCGGTTCTCTTCTACGGGCTCGAACGTCCGTCGCCGCCGGTTGCTTCGTTCGCCCATGATGATCCAAACCACCGCCGTCGTGCCTATTACACTGGCCCCAGTGGTATGATTGTCCGCGAGCTTGCTGATCGCTTCTGCAAGTACTTGCTTTGAGTTGTGATGTCGCGTCGCTTTTTGCCTCAACAAAAAACAACAACAAAAAAAAGTTTGGTCGGCGTACATTTGCAGCCTTCCCACCCCCATATGATTAATAAAGTAGTTTATGTTCTAGAGCATTTGCTTTCTGGCACCCAGTAGCATACAGTTCTCACAAGGCAGGCGGTGTTCGTCGGTCCCAGCCACCTAACCTAACTTTGACGTTGACTGTGGAAGACAGGCTTTCAGAGAGAGCGCCACCATTCCCCCAAAGAAATCTCCTGCCATCATATCAACCCCGTGGACAGTCTATAATTTTTTTTTTTTCTTGGTGGCTTGGTGAGTTTGTCAGTTCGAGTGAAGGAAGCTGAATGCCATGCTGCTCCCACTCTGCTCGTCCTCTCTCTCTCTCTCTCTCTGTCCTCTTTGATCTGATCTCGTTGCATCGCTACTTGCGCACGGGGGCTTGATTTGCTCATACTTTGCCTATGCCTGCCTGCCTGCCTGCCTGACTGACTTGACGGACTGGCTTGACGGACTGACTGACTGACCCAAACTGGTGTGGATTTGGAATAGAGCTCGAAACGGTCTCCGATCCGCCACGACTCTCATACCAGCAAACCACTCCTTACTTGAATCGCATTCGCTAGCTCAGAGGAGGAGGAGGAGGAGGAGGATGCCGTCGCGCCAGTTCTACAAGCTCTTCCGTCTGACAGAGCAGGTGGCCGAGTCCGCCGCCGCCATCCACGCGCCCGTCATGCGCCAGGTCGTGGCCAACCGGTACTGGGTCAAGCCTTGCAAGAAAGAGTACGACTATCGGCGGTTCCTCCGCGAGCGGCTGTTCGCCAAAGCACTCCAGGAGCGTGCCAACTTTTTGCTCTCTCAACACCCGCAGCCCTTCGCGGGCCAAACTCGCGGCCCAGGCAGCGGTCAAGGTCAAGGCGGATCTGGCCGATGATTGAGTGATTGGCGGGGGGGGGGGCAGCGAAGTTTGTTTGCTGCAATCCCTTTCGCTTGTTCTGTGACTGTTTGTTTTTTTGTATCACATTCATCGCAAGCATTCATGACGGGATTGATCTAAGTTTGAAATGTGCTAGGGTTGGTCGGGCGTTGGAGGAGCGGGGGAGGGTGTTGTCATTTGTACTCCACGGTCAGCAAGTGTGTGCTCTGCCTGGTGTCGCAAAAGTCCCATGAACGAGGTCCACCAAGGACGAATAGAACAACAACACACCACGCATGTCATAGAAGGGTGATAATTGTATTCTGTAACAAAAGAAACCGCTGGGAACGATTCACTCCAATCTGGCTGGCTAAAAAGGTTTGATGCGAATTCCGCTTAGTCGCTGAGGTACCCTCTGTGGCAATCAACCGTGTACGGAAATCACACAAGGTCAGCAGCTGCATTCCAGACATGACACGTACATCCCGATGTTGTTTTCGAACGATAGGAGCGGGGGGAGAGAGAGAGACAAACGTACGGAAGCTTCATGCGGATGAACACTCGGCAGAGCACAAAGGACAGGAAGACGCACAAGCTGCCGACGCCCAGGAAGATGGAGCGCTCGAGCTTTTGCATTGGCTTGTTATTGACTCTGTGCAAAATCACACGAAGATGGACGGTTGTTAGCGAGATTGACAAGATTGTTCAACAGCAAGATTTGAGCGATTGAGATTTGAGATTTAGCCCGCTGTCCGCTTTCGTCCCCCGCCATACGAGATTGGAAGTCGTCAGTAAGCTGAATGTTTGAGACTTGAGAGTATTGATCAAGATTGATCGAGATTGAGATTGAGATTGAGATTGAGATTGAGATTGAGATTGAGATTGAGATTGAGGATTGGAGAACTCAACTCCATCCTGGTCGTCCCGTTCTTCCCCCCCCCCCGCGCAGTCCCGGCGTTCCGGTTTGCGTTGCCTTGTACAAATACAAACCCCCCAACTCATGGGCGGGCGAGTTTCAAGCAGGATGGCGGCCAGCGAAAAGGAGCGATCTCTGGCTTTTGAGCCTCCCTTCTCCGCTCTTCGCAAAGAGAGATGACCCTAGCTGGTTGTTGTTCTGCTTTACCGGTCAAACATGATGAATCCGATGGCGCCGAGAGCGAACATGAACGCGGCGGTGATGCCCTCGATGATGAACTGGCCGTTGATGCGGTAGGGCAGGAAGGGCTGCGGGCGAACGTTCCCGCGCTCGTCGAGCGTCTGGCCAAAGCTGGGCGTCTCGGTGATAATGTCGTAGATGATGCCTGCAGTCACAAGCCAGTACGACAGGAAAATCACTGCGAAGACCGTCATCGCGCCAGGTCGCTCCACCGACGGCAGCCGCACCTTGACGTTCGGCGCGCGCAGGACGCTGAACGGCGCAGAGTAGAGCGCTTCGAGCATTCTGAGAAAAACTTGTAAAGTGTTAAAAAAGAAAAAAGAAAAGGAAAAAAAAAAAGGAATGATGCTCTGATGAAATGAGTGACAAAAACAAAAAGTCGCATTGCTGTACTGAATCAATTGAGATTGGGATTCGGATTGCAAGGGTTGAGCAAGATTCCTCTTCATTCATGACCGTGCGATTTGTACCAGATGCACACCTTTACAAAAGCACTCAATAACCAACGCATTGCACGTACGTTGTGATGAAAAATCTCAAAGCCAAACCAAAAATCCTGGAGTCGATGAACGGTGAACAAAACAAAAGCCGGATGTGTCCGAGTTCTCGCGTCGTGTTCTGAAAGAATGAGTTACACGCTGTCACGCGGGCTTGCAGCTTTAGGCAGATTGACGCAAATGTTGCCGTCAAACACGAGCGGAGTCTCGACAAACTTTGATGTCAACAACACAGCTTTCAACAACACAGCTTGCGTGCTTTTGTGTCAGGGTCAAACTTGAGTATGGGAAGACACTGGAGACTGTCATGCAATTCTATCAAAAGCGGCTTGCTCATAGACCTGCGTGTGTTAGGGTAGAGAGGTGAAAAGGGAGCATCGAGTCAGTCTTTGTTTGATTGTTGAAAATGCTGACTTATCAGAGTATGTCTGAGAGACAGCGCGAGTTGTATGATGAAGTCAAGCATGCGAGTGACTGGCTCTGGTAAGGAGAAGCCGAGTTGTAAGGTTGGAAACAGTGTGACCGCGCGTTTGTGTTGACGAAAATGGAGAGACAGGTGGACTGAGAAGCAGATTGGCAACGATGGAGCACAAGCGGTTGCTGAGGCACTCAAAGTGAACACGACAGTGACGTACCTCGAGTAAGTCATCTCACTTTGACTGACGCATGGAAGTGGGTGATCAAGTAGAGACAGCAAGAGCGGCTCACTGATGGAGGCGATGTGGACAGATTGCGTCGGAATCAGATTGGCGACGTTGGAGCGCGCGCGATTGCCGAGACACTCAAAGTGAACAAGACGGTGATGGAGGTTGCGTGAGTCTTGTTTGAACTGATGCATGTGAGTGGTGATTGCAGTAGATGACAGTGAGAGTGCTCACTGATGGAGAGGGACGGGCAGTCTGAGTGGCAATCAAATTGGCGATGCTGGAGCACAGGCAATTGCTGAAGCACTCAAAGTGAACACGACAATGGAGAGGCTCCAGTAAGTTATCTCACTCTTGTTGGTGCATGTGGGTGGGTGACTTTAGCAGAAGGTATTCAGCGTGCTCGCTGATGGAGGGTGTGCGGACAGTCTGTGCAATAATCGAGTTGGTGATGCCGGAGCGCAGGCGATCGCTGAGGCGCTCAAAGTGAACACGAACCTGATTTGGCTCCAGTAAGTCATCTCACGTTTACTGATGCATGTGAGGGATTCATAAAAATTCCGAATGCTCACTGATGGAGGGGATGGGCAGTCTGAGTGTGTCGTCAGCGTTTTGTTCTGCACTAACGCGGCCGCAATCGGCTGCATTTTTGCATCTTCAACCACAAAGTAACCCAAGCTGATACCATACGGTGAGTCAAGGCATCAAACAAACATGGAGTTAGCAGAAGCCGACAAGTACATACTCGAGCGTAGTCAGTGTGGTGTTTTGCAGGAGTGCTTCACCAATCGCTTCTTCCCTGCTGAGCTTCTTGCTGTCCTGGTTGTCGTCGCCGTCGCCAGCAGTGTCGTCCTCGCAGTCCTCGTAGTCGCCGTCGTCAGCATCGTCGGCTTCCGTTTGACGAGCCTTCTTCTTGTTCTTCTTGGATGTTGAGGTGTTCTCCCCGGCCATTTCAACAGCCCGACGCTTGCTGCGGATGGTCGTGGGGACACCACTACTGGAAGCTGAGCTCGTCTTGCCAGTACGCGCAACTGCAACCTGAATGGGTTTGCGAGCACGAAGATGGTAGCTCACCACAGCCTGAGATCCTTGGTTGGTTGGTGCACATTGGCGCTCTGGCACTCGCTGAAGCACTCAAGGTCAACAAGACGCTGACTGACCTGACGTAAGTGCTTGGGTGCCTTGCTCGTCTGGGACATTGAACCAGCATCATTCAGACCTTGCTACGTTATCAACCTGCTAACACTTTGAACGCCAGTCTAGAGAACAACTGCATTGGCCAAGTTGGCATTCAAGCGCTTGGTGAGGCACGCAAAGTCAACGGCATTCTGACTAAGCTTGAGTAGGTTGCTTGATCTTGCACAATGAGAGCCATGATGCTTCGTCCATGTTCCTCGAACCAATACTCAATGGAACGGTCCTCCTGATGGTTCCTTTACCTTTTGCTTGTTCATTGCACAGCATCCAGGGCCAGATAAACCCGCTTGCATTTTCCTTGCTTCCACGACTGGCAACTACTGAAGACTGGCAGAGCGTGTTTCACCTGCTGACAGGCCGACACGAGCTGGAGAATCAGCCCGCACTTCTCCCTGCACTACCAGCCGAGGTTGCCGAGCTCGTTATGCACGAAGCGGAGTACTTGCAAGGCGTGCAGCACATTCACCAAGCGTGGTCTAGGAACAATCAGATCGATTTTCTGAAACTTACAATGCCTCGAAGCAGCAATGGAAATTCCATCCGAGTGAAAGCGATTCAAGTCCTTCGTGAACAGTCCGAAGCCAAATCGGGCCGTTTCGATCTGATTGTTCGAGACGAGCTAGGTGCTGTTCGATACAAATGGGCTGCAGAAGCGCCTGTCGTCGGTTCGAACATTCAGCTGGTGACAATTTCGCCAACAGACCATCCTGTCATCCGCCAAATGCGCGAGGGTTGGGAGGTTGAAGTTCGATTCGGTCAGTATTACAGTTTTGTGCGACTTGCGTCGCTCTCTGTCGGGTATATCGAACGACAAGATTAGGGATTCATATCTATGCGCTGTTGTTTCCAATACATTGAAAGAGAACATGAAAACCGAGCACGACTCTGGAATCTGAGAAGAAGCATCCAGGAGCTGATTCGCGACTTTGACACTGCGTCGGAAATGACATTCGGTGCAGAGGCTTCGTATCGTTCTGGAATACCATTGAACAACTTGACCAAGTCATACACTGGCTTCCACGCATGCTTGAACGCAATTTTCTCGGCCAAACCGGGCAGACTCTTGAACATGTCGAATCCGTCTTGATAGTTGAGTTGTCGCAGCCTCTCAATCGTCATCTTGAAGGGGACGACAGCCTGGTTGTTGCACCAGTGCGGACAATTCAGCAGCGTTCTCAGTCCTTGTTTTTCTCCACCTTACCTCCAGGAATGCTTCTCACTCATTGCATTGCAAATGTTTGCGTCATGGATTTCGCATAAAATCATTCGAGAGAAAGGGTATAACTTTTGCGGACAAGCGGGGTGGCACACGATGATGACACAGACGACAATCATTCGCCCAAACAAACGAGGAAACAAACAAGAAAACACAAACAAGTAAAGACAAACAAGCAATGACAAAGACAAGCACATCCACCACGAAAACTAAAACCCAAGAACGCAGAGGAGACACTTTAGAGCTCGTCAACAGAGGCCGATGTCGGATCAGAAACCACTGTAGCATGCCGGAACGTTGACATCAGCGGAGCAGCATCGTTCGGATCGAGCATCCAGAGCGGCGGGGCTTGTGTACCCGTATTAGTGGCAGCTTTCTCGAGTCCGATCTGCCACGCCTTCCGGCACGACATTGTCAGCGTTGTCGAAGTCACAACACACAAAACAATGTCGAATTTGCTGCCAAAGGTCGAATTGCGAATGGCCGAATACGCTTTGAAGAGTTTGGCGGTCCTGTTAGCTGCGTCACCCTTCTTGGGCAAGTCTTCGTCCGTTGCTTGCAGAAGAATCAGCAACGGTCGCTCGTCATCGTTCATGCTCTCTAAGACGAGACGTGCATCAAATTCTGACGTGCTTGCAGCGTGCAAAAAGACCACTCCAGGAGCGTCTGCTTGAACTCGAACTTTCGTGCCCATCCAGATGTCGACAGCATCCACGGCTTCGGCAGCATCGAAAGTCGGTTTCGAGGCGGTCGAGATTACGAACGGGCTCGTGTCTTGCACTGCATTCAGTACGGGCGCCGCAGTCGTTCGGAAGGTCCGAGGGGCCTCGAGGCTCTGCGTGCTGTCGCTGCCGAAGGGAAGCGGGACATCGGGAGAAATGCCGAACAAGTTGTGAATTGTGAACGGCCGGACTTGTTGACCGAAGCGAATGGCGAGAGTGGCCACGAGGCCAAGCTCAAAGGCCCGACCACTGTTCGGTTGGTAAGGAAATGTGAAAAGATCCAAAATGGGTGCACGTTCGGCAACAGGGATCTTGGCAAGGATGGGTCGCAGCAGGACAATCGGTACACGAAGTCCAACATGATCAGCGACCTTTCGGACCAGAGTAGCGCCTCCCGTCTCGGCCAAATCTTGCACTGTTTCACCGGTTGTCGGATTCATCACATAGTCGGGTGGCACATAGGTGTGGGTCATTGTCAGCCACAGCATCCGTAGCGCAACGCTCGACGACAAATCGCGATTGTGTTTGATAACACTCTCCGTTTGCAGAAAGCTGAGCGCGACCTCGAAAAGCACCTTGTTTTTGGCAGCCGGGGCACCAGGAGGGCGGGAAAGTTGCTTGGGACGACTGGCAACAAGCGCGGCGAGAAGTTGCGGGGAGCCGCCCAAATCCGCGACCAGACGTTGAAAGGCAGGGTCTTGAAACCAGTCAGAATGCCAGGGTGTCGTCGATCGGGCCGATCGTTGAACAAAAGCTAGGCTGTCTTCCTGGCTCAAGGGTTCGAGGTCGAGCGGCATAATTCCATTTTGGTTCGGCTGGAATCTCACTCCGGCGTCGCCAGTCCCGGTGAAAAGGAGGACGACCAGGTTCGGCAGGGATCGGCCAGAAAAATTATAGTTCAAGAGCCGGGCGACTTCTGTTTTGAAGCGGTCACTGGCCTTTAACTTGAAGTCCGCGATGGCTGCCGGGCTGGTCACATACGACTCGACTTGCTCCTTGGTCCGGGTTGAATTCTTGATGAAATCTTCCCGCGCATTTCGCTGCAACTCTAAGACGAGAGCCTCGTGAGCAAGTTGGACTTCGTCCACGTGAATGAACAAAAGCGCGACCTCATCGTCTCGGATGTGATTCTTTGCTCGATGCGCCGCGAAGATTCTGTTCAGCACAGCGTCGCCGTTGAAGTTGGGCTCTGCTGCGCAAAAAGCAGCGTTGAATCGTGCGATCTTGATGCTGGTGCCGAGCTCAGCACGAGCAACCAAACGAGGCGCGAGCAGGCTCCGTTTCGGATCATGGTCGGGGGAGCTAATGGCATCGCCAAGACCGTTGAAGTCGATGTAGACTCGTCTCGGGTTTTTCAGAACGGATGAAACCAGGAGCTTCTCATCGCGATCCAACTACAATGCGACACGAGACACGCTTTGTAAGTTGAGCAAAAAGATACGAATCAAGTCAAACTACATATGCAATGCCAGACTGACCTCACAAGTGTCCTCCTCCAAACGAGTTGAGAGCATGGACAGCAGCTGGACACCGAACGAAGTTTTGCCCATTCCTCTCATCGAGATCATTTGCCAGAGTGGGAAGTGACCACGAGAAGGGTATTGCAAACCCTGAATACTCAGCTGCAGCAAGTTGAGACACCTGTCTTCCACAGCTCGTCGGCGGATCGGAAACTCGGGCACGTCTGGCATACCGCCGGGTTCGAAGCGAGCAGACAAAAAGCTGTCACCTGGCAAGGTACACAAAGTCAATAAAGCCCACACACACACACACACACACACACACACACACACACACACACACACACAGACACACACACACACACACACACACACACACACACACACACACACACACACACACACACACACACACACACACAGACACACACACACACACACACACACACACACACACACACACACACACACACACACACACACACACACAGATCAGTTCTCACCTTGTTCCGTCAACCAGTCGTCGGCCCAATGAAGTAGTTTAGTCGCCTGAATCAGACCTTTTGATTTCGTCTTTTGCAGGCCGGCGGCAACTACGTCGCTCAAAGCTTTGCCTCCTTGTTTTGTAGTTCGGAGATCTTTGAGGACCATGTGAAGCCCGGCAATCTCGGCCTTGACGTCTTCTTCATCGTCATCGTCATCGTCATCGTCCTTGCGCACCAGCTTCTGAAGCAGGTGCGTGCGAAGGGCGGGAATCTGCCACTCGCGTTCTGTCACAATCATCCACATGAGCCGCTCAGAACAGCATGCAACACCCACTCGCCGGACGCCACTGACCGAAAGATTTTTGAAGACCTTCTGGGAGCTGTTCGATCATCTGAGCCTCCTGTCGTGCGAACAAGCAGTTAGTCCCTGCCCACAACATCTTCTTTCACAAACGCAATATCTGACGACTTACAGAACGGGGTGCTGCTACTTCTTCCGTTGCTGCCTGGCTGCGGCGAATGGTGGCCGCTTGATGGAGGATTGACGGTGCCTATTCGAAGACAGAATACAGTGAACTATCCGCAGAAACAGAACAACACTCTAGCAAATCAAACTGCACCCGTTTCCTCACCTGTTGGGCGGGGGAAATGTCCATGGGCGTTGTTGGGTTATGGTCATTTGTCGCTGCCCCTGCCGCTGCCTCTGCGTCTGCCGCTGCCTTTGCTGCTGCTGCGGTGACGAACACATCCTGTGACTTGGACGAACTCTGGCCAGTCTGCGAATTCTGTCAATTCAACATGAAAAGCAAGCGGGCTAAGCGCGTCGAAACTAGCATGGAAACTCACATGGCAGAAGACGAGAAATGCGCCAGTGAAGCAGAAGGGGGAAGTGAAAGGAAAAATGTCAAAAGAGCAGAAACCAATAAAAAACAAAGCACACGGCGGAAAAACGTAGACGCGAAAGCCGTTCATAACGATTCGCTATGACATCGCTCAAAAGCCGAGGGAAGAGGGCGAATTGGCTGGGGGGGGGGGTGCTCGCCAGTGCCGTTTCGATGCCGATGGACCTCCTCCTGGTCATAAAGCACCGACCATCGCACAAGCCACGCGACTAGCCTCAACGGTCATTGGACATCGGACCCTGAGGAGAGCTGGCCAGTGTTGGCCTCAGTGAAGGCAAAAGGCAGGAAAAACGGATCCAAAATAACAAAGATGACAAGCCACTGCCAAGATCATGCCAGCGATTTGACGAGAAACAAAAACTCGGTGCGGAGCGAACAAGGAGCAAGGGAGAAGACTCGAGGATTGGTTGCAAAAAAAGAAAGAAAAAAAGCGGCTTTCGGCTTTCGGTGCGACGACGACAACGCTCGTAGGTTGATGAGTCATCATGTGAGAGGAGCAGTCACCATGTCAAGAAGAGCGTCGGCGAGGACCTTGGAGCGAGACCACGCGACAAACGCCAAGAGAAAAAGCGTTAAAAATTTGACAGGCCGTCCACTTACTTCCACATTGGCCTTTTTGTTTGGATGGTTGGGAGCTGCCATGTCGTTATCCTCCTGGTCAGTAGCCGACTTGTCCCCAGAAGCATCTACGGAGGCAGATGCCGAGCGTTTCTCTGTCGGCTTTGGTGGCATCGCAACAAAATGGGAAGACTGAACCATCATGACTCGTTTTAGGAAGATGGCACACTCCGATCAATACACTGCTTGTGATCAGATTGCACCATACAATCGACGGCGATGGAGCCGGTGCGGGAAGGAGGAGCGAGCAAGCGAATGGAAATCCGCCATCAACAACTCTTTCCATGGGAATGGATCCAGAGCAGATGGAGCCGTTGGCGGAGCCGGACTGGGATGAGTTCAAGAAGGGTGCGCAGCTGGAGAAGTATTTGAAGACGGTGGAGGGCGGAATGATGCTGGTTGCTCAAAAAAAGTAGGTGGGGATTTACCCAATCCTTCCGGCGAAGACTTGACACCGTATTTTCCTCACTATTCTCTACAACCATCCGACCCGAGCATCCCGAAATTCTGGATGGATCTGCACGTCAACCAGCTGATTGATGCCATTCGAGGGTTGAAAAATTTGAAAGAAGACGAGCGATTGAAACTGAGCCTTGGTGTGCTGATTACGACACCTGGGCGAATCAAAGCAATGAATCCGCAGCCAGTTCAGGTGCTGAATTATCTGAACTATGTACGAGATGAAGTTGGGGAAGAGTATTGGCCACAAATGATGACTTACTTCAAGCGAATGGTTCCGAGTGTTCCCAGCCGATATGTTGATATTTTCAATAAATTCATTGGACCTGATATTCGATTATTACCGGTGGAGCTGAATAAGTTAATCAATGTTGATAAATCGCGAGAAATGCTGATGATTCGTGCGTCGATGATTGCGTACGTGAATTTCCGGATTGACACGAATACGGAACGAGTTTTTTTCAAAGACGGTATGGACGGTGATTGAAGCGGGTCTGCGCAATGCACTGAATATTTTGCAGTACATCCCCTTGCCTGGTGTGCAGCTGTTCAGCACGGTGGGTAGTTTGGGGTTTGCAGCAAAAGATTTATCCATCTTGACTGGCACCATCGCGAAGTTGAAAGCAGCGTCAGAGGAGGACCGAGACTACTTTATCAATCAGCAAGTGGTGGAGGTGTGGACCAATTGGATGGAGAGCGAGGAAACCAAGAATTCACCGCGTCCATACTTTTTTGTGCTGTATGCCAAGCTGCAAACCGCGATCCTGAACGCACTCAAATAAGCAACATCGTTCTCGAGAATGAATGTGTTTTCTTCTTGACATGCAAGCAGGGCAAATCCTCTATGTGACATCCCACAGCAAACGACAGCAGAAAACCAAAAAGAGAAAACAATCAACGACATCAAAAACAGCGGCAATCGCCGCGACACAAACGCGTAGTTACACCACCTTCCTTCCGAGGTTGGTCATGCAAAGTAACTTAATTGAGCTCTGGCAGCTGATCGGACCGCGTAAAGACAGGATCGGTCAGACCGGCCCAGTAGAACTTGTTGTGACAGTCCATTGCTGCGTCGGTGTGTTCACCACAGATACTCGACTGCCACTTGTGCGTGGACACCCAGGACAAAGGAAGGTACACCAGCTTGCGCCAGGTCGTCTCGTTGTTGCTTGTGAATTGCCGATACGCCGGATCCCAATCAACTGCAGAGACATAGTTGTTAACAATGTCAAGAAAACGCACGTATTTCTCTGCGGCGAGCGAGACGAGGTAGTGGACGGGGGAATTATTATCCGTGGTTGGGACGCCCATCCCAAGGCGGTTGGAGCGCAACTTGACGACTGGACACTTGAGTGCTTGGACGAGTGTCACAATGTACGGCATGTCACTGTTCCGCAAGTCGTTGCCAGAGAGATCAAGCGTCACAATCTCCAAGCGAGCGAGATTTCCAAGGCGGTCCTCGAGATACTGCTGAAGCAGGTCCATGGAAGCAAACGGTTGAGTGGAACTGTCAACGACAGCGGCCGCGGACAGCACAGCGCCGTTTGTGAGCGAGAGCACTCCGTTCACGACGCCTTTGAAGCGCGTCGGGGTATCGGATTCGCGCAGGTGAGGCACCACGGGGGGAGCTCCAATCGTCGCTTGATCGAGCAAATGTTGGAGCAGGTTGAAGGCGACGAGCCTCTTGGCCTTCGTGGCCGGCTTGTCGTCGACTGGCAGTTCCTCATTCAAAAGCTGTTGCATCACTGGCCAGTCGACGAGAGCGACGTCCGCAACCGGCCACTTGCGTATCTCGTGGTCAGCCGGAAGGTTCAAAATGGAACTGAGGATGAGGTGTTGGTCGATGACGTCTCCAAGAGTACGGTCCATTATGTCAATGTGAACGAAACGTGCGTTGAAGCGAAAGCGGGCGAAAGCAAAAAGTTCATTGACAGACTGGGATGCATCAGACCAGACTTGACGCTTCGGAACTTCACATACTGCCGCACCGTCCTCATATCTTAGAAATTATCGAGTCCTCGCACGAGAGTCTCAACTCCTGATAAAAATTGGAAACTGCACTTCCCACCCCTCCCATCTCTCGTCTTTTCTCTGCGGCCCTCTCCTTGTCTTTTGTCTCCCCTTATTTCAAAAAGTGAAACCACTGTTGGCGGAGAAAAAAAAACCAACTGTTGCTCTGCGGAAACCAAAATGTCGGCGATGAAAAAAAGTGTTGCTCCTCGGAAAACCAAAATGCTGCCAGCGCCCATGGCGAAAAAAAAAAGTGTTGCTCTCGATTCCTACGTAGATACTGACTGGAAAGAACACGAGAAAAGCAGCGTTGTCAGAACGTTGTCAACAGCGTGCCCGCCCGACTCGATTCCGTTCGCTCATAACTTTTCGGTGAGAAAACATACGTCTGTCAGGTACGACGGCTCGGTCATGATGAAGCGGGTGCACAATTTGAACTGAAGCGATATACAAAAATAACTGCTCCCAGCAACCGGACAAAAATTTGAGACCACCCTTGCCTCTGGCTCTTTGAAATTTTGACTTTGAGCATTTGGCGCGAGCAACAAGTCTTGGCTCCTGTTACGAATTTCGCTCTATCTCCCCCCCCCCGGCCTTCAATTGTGACTCTATTTTCAATCACTCGCTTCTTCTGCACCTGCATGCTTGCTTTTTAGTCCTTATTCAGGTTGTTCTATACGTGCAGTCTCACTCTTTTTCTATTTTGCTTTTCTTTGCTTTTTTTTTTTTCCTTGTGTCTATTCCCCCTCTTCCCTTTCCACTCCGAAACCCCATTTTCACCAATCTTTTTCCTTCTTTGACACACTTCTTCCACAATGTCTGGCCGCAAGCGAACCACGTCGACGTCGTCTGGCGGCGCAATGGACACGTCGTCTTTGGCTCCCACCGGCAGCAAGAGCTCAAGCAAGCCACGTGCGGGCGCCAGTGCGGCTGCAACCACCCAGGCCTCAATGTCGCCTGCACACCTGGGCTCGGTGGAGGACCGCCGCGACGCCGGAAAGCGCGCCATGCAGGAGATTCGCTCGCGGGTGGTGCTCGAAGCGGACCGCGTGGAAAACGCAGCCTCGATTGACTTCCCAGCCAACTTTCCCGAGGAGGCCGCCGAGCTCGCCTGGGACTTTGGCAAGTTTGCAGCGGGCTTTCGCATTGAGCGCATCGAGACGGATCCGGACGATCCCATGGCCGTCACGTTCGACATGGTGGGCGTCGATGCGGCCATTGCTAATGCCTTCCGCCGTATTCTGATCGCCGAGGTCCCCACCATGGCCATCGAGACTGTCTTCTTCACAAACAACACTAGCATCATCCACGACGAGGCCCTTGCTCACCGGCTTGGTCTTGTGCCAATCCGCGCCGATCCCCGATACTTTGAGACGCGCGACACACCCGACACTCAAGCCACCGACCGCAACACCCTGGTCTTTACCCTTGATGTACGCGCAAAACAAAGCACAAACGCAAACATCGAGTATTGATGGATGGATTGTCGATGGCAGTGAAGAGGAGGATCAGTTGTATCATTTCTGCTGGATGCCGCATTATTTCGTCATTCTTGTGGTGTGTGTTTCTCATTTTGTTTCGTCTTTTGATTGTTTTGGGGGTCACTTCAGGTCAAGTGCACAAAGAACCCGCACGCATCTCCTAACGCTACCGACGACACGGAAAAGTACATCAACTCTCGAGTCTTGTCGTCGGATATTGTCTGGGTGCCAAAGGGCGATCAAGAAGCACAGTTCCAAGACGCTCCGATCGCCCCCGTGCACGACGATATTCTTATTGCCAAGCTCCGCCCTGGTCAGGCTGTCGCCTGCGAGATGCACTGCATCAAGAGCATTGGTCGAGACCACGCAAAGTTCTCGCCGGTCGGCACTGCCTCGTATCGTCTGTTGCCTGAAATTATCTTGACACGACCAGTCACTGGCGACGATGCCTACTTGTTGCAAAAGTGCTTCTCGCCAGGCACCATTGGCGTCCGCAACGAGAATGGTAAGGGTTTTCTTGCAGTTTCGCATTTGTTTTTGTTTTGCTTTTTTGTTTATGAAAGACGGTCTAACGATAATGGTATCTTTGTGTGTTTGGATGTTCCCTTGGACGTTTCATAGGCGTGCCCACTGCCTATGTTATTGATGCGCGTCGAGACACGTGCAGCCGCGAGATTTTCCGTCACGAACGTCTTGCCTCTGCTGTCAAGATGCGACGAGTTCGCGACCACTTTTTGTGTAAGTTTTGTTGGTGAAGCTGCACGCCCAACCATGACGTGAAGTTGGCAATCTCGTGGACGGAAGCGGCGGGCCTTGTTTTTTTTTTTTTTTTTTTTTTTTTTTTTGTTTACAAGTGATGCTCACGCTTGCGTCGTGCCCTGCGCAGTCTCCATTGAATCGACGGGCGCTCTGCCACCGGGTGATCTCTTGTTTGAATCCGTGCTCAAGCTCAAGTCCAAGTGCGAGCTCATTCTTGCACACTTGAACAATGCCACGTCGTCTGTGGACACGACCGCATAAAACTCGAGGTGTTGTTGTTTGCGTTTTCCTTTTGTGCCTGTTGAACCCCTTTTGTTTCCTTTTCCCTTGTATGGCGTGTATTGTGTGTCGTGTTGGCCCAATCCCACGTTGACATTTTTACGTGTTATGTTCGACTTTCTCAGCGCCGTTTCCATCGTTTTGGGAATTTTTTTTTTTGCGATTCGCCTGCCACCAGATGTGCCTGCGATGTCCCTTCCTCTGTTTCGATTGCACCCAGCACTTTGGTCTTTTTGCTTCAAAGTGGGGAGTGAATGTAGAATTTCATCCTTTTTCTTACACTCTTCTTTTTTTTTTTTTTTTTTTTCTTTTTTTCTCTTTTTTCTCTTTTTTCTCTTTTTTTTTTTTCTCATTTTTTTTTTTTTGCTTTTCCTTCCTTTTTTCCACTTCACTTCTCAGAAAATGCGCCTTCACGAGATTGAGCGCACGTCGTGTGTGGCGTGGAGCCCGCAGGAGACGCTTCTTGCAGCAGGCACGGCCGCGCAGCAGCTCGATGCGACGTTCAGCACCAGCGCCGTGCTCGAGCTCTACGCCGTCGGACCGTCCTCCGGATCCGCATCTGGATCATCCGTTCAGCATCATGGAGAGGGCAGCAGCAGTACCAGCACCAGCAGCAAACCGATTGGCGCTCTTCCAATCTCACAGCGGTGCGTCATCTCGTCCATTCATTCACTCAACCCCTCTTCCCTCTTCCCCCTTCTCCTCCTCCTCCTCCTCCTCTGCGCGCCTGCGTTCATCATCCGCTTGCATTCGCGTTCAGTTCAACCCTAACCCCTCCCCACCCCTAACCCCATCCCCATACCATTTCCCCTATCAAACAAAAGGAGAAACGAGATCTCTTTCAATCTTGCTCCTTCACTCTCTACTTCACTCTCTACTTCACTCTCGACTTCACTCTCGACTTCACTCGGCAGCTTGTTTTACTCTCAATGCATACATTCATTCACACTCGGCCATGAACGCAGACGGGCGAGGATGAGAACATCAACGAGCGGCCAGATTTCCAATGCAAATCGATTGAGATCTCTGCCCTTCTCACCTCTCGCCCTCTTCCTCTCTCTCTCCATTTTCATCGGACTGCGAATTTTTCGACCTCTTACCCCTTGTTGAAAATGATTGCATTTTGAATTGGGGGCTGGGGTGGGTGTTTCCAACAAACTCACTGTTGATCTGTTCCCCACCTCTTTGCTACAGGTTCCAATCGCTCGCTTGGGGTGCGCAGGCGACCAGTGCAAACGACGACGAGTTGCCAGCTGGATTCATCGCGGGTGGCATGGATGGCGGCGTTCTCCAGCTCTTCTCGGCTGCTGCCATCGCCCGGTAAGGCGGCTCATCATTCGTTCATTCTATTCATTCTGCAGTGCTCGCTCATCCACATCTATCTCTCACTCTGCACTGTTTTCACAATCCAGTGGTGACATCAACGCGGCGATCGTCGCGCGCACAGAGCAACACAAGGGCCCCGTTCGCACAGTCGACTTCAACCCGTTCCAGGCCAACCTGCTTGCGTCCGGCGCGTCCGAGTCTGAGATTTTCATTTGGGACTTGAACAACATCTCCAAGCCGATGAGCCCCGGCGCTCGCACTCAGCCCCCGGGCGACATTGTGTCGCTTGCGTGGAACCGCCAAGCGCTTGCCCAGCACATTCTGGCCACGACGTCGCAGACGGGCCAGTCTGTCATTTGGGATTTGCGCAACAGCCGACCTGCGATTCAGTTCTCCGACCCGTCGACAAAGTGCCGCTGCCGTGCGATTGAATGGAACCCCGACGTGGCCACCATGCTGGCCACCGCCAGCGAGGAAGACCGCGCTCCCGTCGTGCACATCTGGGATTTGCGAAACGCGTACTCGCCCCTTCGCACCCTCGAGAGTCACACCAAGGGCGTCCTCTCCCTGGCCTGGTGCGGCAAGGACAGCAGCATGCTGCTCTCCGGAGGCAAGGACAACCGCGTCGTGTGCTGGGACCCGGAGTCGGGCAAGTCCGTGTGCGAGTTGCCTCAGGCCGGTAACTGGGTGTTCGATGTCAAGTGGAGCCCCAAAAACCCTTCGTTGGTCTCTGTCGCGTCGTTCGACGGGCGCATTTCAGTCCACTCCATGACAGAGGATGGCGCTGATGCGACAGGCGCAGGCGGGGCCCATGGCTTTGACTCGCACCATGCCCAGCTCTCGAGCTCGCAGCATGCGGCAAATGTCTCGTCGCTTTTTGGCGGGGCAGCCGGCTCTGACTTGTTTGGCTCGCAGCACCGACAGCAGCAGCAACAACAACAGCAGCAGCAGCAGCAACAGCAGCAACAACAGGCGCAGCAGCCCTTGCGTCCTGGAATGGATCCTGAAGTTGCCAAGGCTCTCGCTCATCCTGCGCCCTTGCGCAACCATGCTCCGCGCTGGCTGCGTCGCCCATGCGGTGTCTCGTTTGGCTTTGGCGGCAAGCTGCTGTCGTTTGATGCGTCGTCCCGATCTGTCAAGGTGCAGGTGGTCGCGACCGAACGATCGCTGCTCCAGCGTGTTGATGCGCTTCAGGCTGCGCTGGTCGGTCAGAATGGCCCGCGGTCCCTGGCAGAGTTTTCCGTGGCAAAGCTCCAGGCTGCGCAGCAGACGGGCGATAAGCTGGACACGAATGTCTGGCAGCTCATCCACGCTCGTCTGTCCGGTGTCGGGCATGCCCAACAGCTCGGCTTTGATTCCGCCGATCTGGAGCGTCGCATTGCAGCACTCGGCATCTCGCTCGAAGCGTCCTCCCCTCTTTCGCCAGCAGCGTCGCACAGCAACAACATTGCGGATGGCGACGCCCTTGGTTCAGAGTTGGACTCTGGCTCGCTTGATGCCTCATCGCGGCCGTTGCAGCTCGTTTCTCACGACGAGAACGAGTCGCTCATCATCCGGGCTCTGATTGTTCGCGACTTTGAGCGCGCCGTTTCGCTGTGCATTGAAAACAACCGTCTCTCGGACGCGCTGCTCATTGCTCCGCTTGGTGGCCCCGCTCTCATTGCACGGACTCAGAATGCCTATTTCAAGCGTCAGCCCTCCGACTTTACTCGCGTAAGGGTTTTTTTTTTTTTTTTGTTGTTGTTGTTGTTGTTGTTGTTGTTGTTGTTGTTGTGACTGGGCTTTTTTTTTGTTCGTGGCGCTCACGGATTTTTGTCTCTCTTTCTCTCTTCTCTCGATTTGGTTTAGATTTTGTCCATCATCACCCACAACAGCTACGCTCGCCTTGTCAGCTCGGTTGATTTGCGACATTGGCGCGAGGCGCTTGCCTTGTTCTGCTCGTCCCATCCCCATAGCTTTGCCCAGTTCGCCGGTACGAGTTATTTGCTGCAAATGACTCTTTTTATTTTCTTGTTTGCGTCGCTCAAAATGTGGTCCTGACTTGGTTGTTTCGGAACCTGTTTGATGCTTGCGGCTTCTTTTTTTCTTCTTTTTCTTTCTTTTTTTCAGGCTCCCTTGCCGAGCGCCTGCTCACAGAGGGCGGCGACGCTCTGCGCATGGATGCACTGCAGTGCTACATGTATGCTGGCAACTTTGTCAAGTCTGTAGAGCTGTGGCTCGCCCTGCACGGCGATCGCGCGGACGCGTTTGCGCTGCAAGACACCATGGAGACGGCTCTTGTCTTCCGCCAATCGCTGCTCTTTACGGGCGAGCGTCAAGGCCAGCAAGTCAGCGCCGAGGAGCAGGAACTGCTCCAGCCCAAGTACCGCCACTACGCTGATTTGCTCTCCTCCCAGGGTCGTCTGCAAACGGCGTTGTCATACTTGAACATGACCAGTGCGGCAGATGCCGATTCTGTTTTGCTGCGCTACCGTTTGCAAGTGGCGACTGGAGCCGGTGGCAAGCCCGTTGCGCCCTTTGAAATCAAGCAGCTCGTTTCAACCGATGAACTGCTTGCCAAGAAGGCGCAAGAGCAGCGCCAGCTTCAGTTGCAGCAGCAACAACTGCAACAGCAACAACAGCAGCTGCAACTGCAACAACAACAGCAACTGCAGCAACAGCAGCAACGACAGGCGTATCAACAACCAAACCAGCTGTTCCAACAGCAGCCGAATGCTGCTGCTCATTCGTCGTTCCAGACCCCAACTCACGGCGGCTACAACTCGCAAGCTTTCGCCCAGCCATCGCCTTTCCAGCAATATGGCGTCCCATCGCAGCCTCAGCAGCCTCAGCAGCACTTCCAGTCTCCTGCGTCGAGCAATGGATTTGCTGGATTCGCTTCCCCGTACGACAACTCTGCCGCTCTGAACAACAACAACAACGTCCCGTGGAATCCTGCGGCCAGCGCCTCCCCTGGCCGTGTGAACGGAATGCAAGCCCCGCTTTCGACGTTCAACGCGGGACCCACTTTCGTCGGTGGAACTCTTGCCAATCAGCCTCCTGTCGCCGCTGGACCGCCGCCGGTCGCCGACAAGCGCTGGAACGATCCTCCTCCCGCCCTGCTGTCCGAGCCTGCTGCGGTTGCTCGCATGTCTGCTGCTGCCGCTGCGCCCATCATGTCTCCGCTCGGCGCTCCTGCCGGTTATCCGGCTCCGGGCGCGCCGGGTCAGCCCTTTGCAAGCCCTGCGCCTCCTGTGCAGCAGCACCAGATGCAGCCGCTGCCCCAGCAGCTGTCGCCTTACGGGTTCTCGCAGCCTGCCCCAGCCCAACCTGCGCCGCCACAGCAAGTCGGCGTGCCGCAGCAAGCTGCTGCCACTACTGCGTTTGATGCGCCCTACCAGGCGCCTGCTGTCGTCCAACACCAGCAGCAGCCCGCCTCTGCTCCGTTTGGCGCCCCTTTCGTCGGACAGCCAGCATTTGCCCAGCAACAGCCGCAGCTCAACCAGTTTGGCCAGCCACAGCCGCAGCACCAGTTCCAGCAACCCCAACAACAACAACAACAGCAGCAGCAGCAACAACAAGCGCGCCCTGCTGCTCCGCCTGCTCCCGTCGCCGAGCCCGAACCTCCCATGCCGGAGGAATATGCGCCCATTGTCGCCGCTCTGGATGCCGCTCTCGAGCCCTTCCGCGCAACGCAAGCTGTGAGTAGAACAAAGTGGCAAAGTTGAATGTTGAGAGCTTTTTTTCTTTCCTTGAAATGGTCTGATTTTGTTTCCTTGTTTTTCTTCGCGCAACACAGAGGAAGGTGGAAGACATTCGTCGTCGCCTCGGGGCGCTTTACGCCAAACTCCGTCGTCGTCAAGTGTCTGAGCACGGCATCACCCTTTTGAACCAGCTTGCACAAGGTAGGGGTTTGTGGCATTCTTTGTTGGATGTTTTCGGAACTGTTGTCACACACTTGGTTCGCTCACGCTGCTCGACATACTTTTCCTCGTTTTTGTGTGTGTTTTGCTTTTGCAGCTCTCGGTGCAAACAATGCTCTTGCCGTTGGCCAGATTCATCACATGCTCGTGACGTCTGTTGCGGATGGCGGTGATTGGATTATTGGCATCAAGGGTGTTCTTGGTCTCATGCGTGGTGGCGCTTAAAGTGGCGAAAAACAAAATGTCGTTGTTTTTGAATTTATTCCTGGTTTTTTCGCTGCCTCTTTCCTGTTGCGTCAACTCTTCATTTGCGTCCTTTCATTCTCGTCGAGATTCGCTTACACTTTGGGGTGTGGCATGAGCGAGTTTTGGGGAACAAGAGAGGTGGAGCAGGGCACGGCACGTCACAATCACAGTGTGCCTTTTTCCCATTCCTCTCCGCACGCCCTGCCTTAATTCAGTATGCTGCGACCATTTCGGCAACTGGGGCGGAAGGGCTTTGATGTGCACGTTCGAATGGCTTGGGGCAGATCAACCTTCCTAATCCAGTGCAGTCTTATTCCCACTATTCTGCAACAAAATCATGTGTATGACCCTGAGATTGACCACCAAATCGTTCAACCTTCCATCGTCGCTTCATTGGAACACTGTTTCTTGCATTTTTGCTGCCCGTCGACTGGGTTGCAATGCGACTGGGTTGCAAAACAAAGTGAAAGGAAAGGAAAGAATAAAAGAGAAAAAAAAAGCGACGTTTTGAATTCAATCCTTCTCGTCGCTGCTGTCATTCTCGTTCTGTGGGTGAACACTGCATCGTGTACGCAACGAGCGAAACTCGCTGCACTTTGCAACCACCACGTTGCTCGTCCTGGTGGTGGTGGTGCTCTCCTGTGCTTGCCTCGCTCTCAAAACGCCATTGCCATGCATTTCTCATTCTATTCTTCATACTTTGTTAAAAGCATTGTTGCTGCTGCAGGCGCTTTTTGGCTCACAGTTCCAGCCATTATCGTGCAAACGTCCATACACACACGCACACGCACACATAATTGATGTGCGCAGCCGTTCGTTTCACAGCGCAGAACCGCGCGACGCAATTCCAGCATGAAATGGATTGTCGTTGCGGTCGAATTCAGTGTTTTAAGATTTTATTATTTTTATTTTTATTATTTTTTATTTTATTTTTTTTTTTTTTTTTACTTTCCTTTTTTCTTATTTTCAGTGATTTTTTTTCTTCGTTCTTCGTTCTTCGTTCTTCGGTCTTCGTTGAATCGATTTGTTGCTTTCGAGTGTCGGGTTTTTGTGATGAATCTCGCGAGCAATTTGCCAATTGAACATTGAGTGCCGACAAACAAACTCCCAAATCCAGAAAGCGGTGGGAAAGGGGGTGTGTACTTGCCATTTCAACTGTCTGTTGCCATTCATGGATTGAGCTCAGCAATCAAGGCGGCAGATGGGGCAAATGGGGTGCAGTCGGAAAGCATTTTGCAAAAACACCTCGTTTGTTCAACCGCCAAGTTGAGAACGTGTCTCACTTTTTCAACCTGTTGCTCGTTTCCACAGCCCAAAAGTGCCAAAAGTGCCACACCGATGTCGACGGCGATGGCCTCAAGCTCGAGAACGGAAAGATGTTCCACAACCACTGCCTGACTTGCGCTGGTACGTTTGACTCACTTTTTGTGGTACATTCATGCTAAAAGTCTCAACAACTCACAACAATAACAAAATAAAAACTACCAGAATGCAGCAAATCACTCGATGGCGCCTTCTACGATCGCGACGGCTCGTATTACTGCCCTGCCGACTATGTGCGCAAGTTTGGCAAGTACTGCGCAAAGTGCAAGCTGCTGATCGACAACGAGGGCATCTTGGTCAGCGGCCAGGACTTCCACGCGTCGTGCTTCACGTGCACCCACTGCTCGAATGTCATCAAGCCCGGCGACACTATCGTTTACAAGAACGGCGCGCCGCTGTGCAGCCACTGCGGCTCGCAATGCTGCTCGAGCTGCGACCTGGTCATCACCTCCGACTACCTGACCGCCTTCGACCGCAAGTTCCACAGCACCTGCTTCCGCTGCGCCGAGTGCGGCTGCGCCCTCGGCACCAACAAGTTTGTCGAGTTCAACGGCAAGCCTTTCTGCGAGGCTGACATTCCCAAGGTTCAGCAAGCCCACCACGACGCCGACACTGGTATTGTTTTGCTGGTCGTTTTTGTTTCGTTTCCGTGTTTTTTGTGCGAGCTGTTTTGCTGTGATGTTGACTCTTTTCTCCCATCTTGCGACATGACCAGACTGTGCTTGCTGCCGTCGTCCGATTGGCCAGAACGAAGCCATCAAAGCCTTGGACCAACACTTCCATTCTTCGTGCTTCCGGTAAGGTGCTTGGAAGGACGGTATCTAGAGCTACGGACGCGTGACTCAACCATGACGCAACCAACTGTATTTTGCCAGCTGCGATGTGTGCAAGTGCGAGCTCTCTGGCTCGTTCTATGAGCGAAACGGCAAGAACTACTGCGAGCGCGACTACCAGAGCAACCATGGCGTGAGCTGCAGTCACTGCAATCTTCAGATCAACGGCGTCTACCTGCAGCTGGAAGACAACAAGTCCTTCCACACTGGCTGCATCCGTTGCCAGACCTGCCAGTCGCCATTCAGCGAGGGCGACAAGATCTATCTGCGGGAGCAAAAGCCCTACTGCGAAGCGCACCAGCGGGCTTAAGTTGCATTCGGCTTGCTGCTCCATTCAAACCCATGGCCAAGTTTCCTGTTTTGCTGGTTTGCTTGCCCCGCATTGCTTGTTGTTCTGGTAATAAAGCACGATTTTCATTCTCCTTTGTCGTCTTCCGTCTGTCCACTGCTTTTCTGGTTTATTCGTTTCTGTTACTGATTGCTCTCATCGGACTCGTTCTTTGAGATATCGACCAAGGCTTTCATATCGCTGTTTGTCGGGGCTTGTTGATGATGGGGGTTGTCTGTTGGCCCAAAATCGTCAACCGTGAGATGCCATTTGGTCCCCAGACCGCTCACCTAGTATTTACCCATGTCTTTGAAGCCATTTCTGAGCTTGGCAGGTTTCGTCTACGCCTTGTCTTAGTTTCCAAGTGATACACTGTGTCAAAATCTGTCCTTTCAGCACAACCCGCCTGGAGCGCCGGCGTTCTTTCCCTCCTTCCCCCGTGAGAAATGAGAATAGTCTCCTGATGATCTTTTGGACGAGTCGAGTGGTTTGCTGACAAACGCGAGCACTCCGTCGCATCACGAACGTTGACTCGCACTTTGTCAAAATCCAGTCTCCTTTTTTTTTTTTTTTTTTTATTGTGTGTTTTTGTGTTTTTTTGTTGGTTTTTTTTTTTTACTTTGTTGCTCACTGTTTTTCTGGTAAGGGCTATGTTTTTCTAATGTCGAGTTTTGCGGCACAGTGAGATCTCGTATCTCTTTTCGCATTTTTTCCGCTTTTTTTTTTTTTTTTTTTTTTGGGAGTCGAGTTGTGATGAAAGCGACCGCTCCACATGCTCGAACGCGGCGGCTGCCTCAGCGCGACACACGCACGCTGCGATCGCCACCGCACCGCAAGGACTCGCGCCATGTGATTGCTCGTCTGCCCGGCGCGACGAGGACGGGCCTACTTGCAGCAGGGAACTCGCCCTGTGCAAAAACGGCGCGGACGAATGAACGAGTGGCAAGCAAAACGAAAAAAAAAAAAAAAAAAAAAAAAAAAAAAAAAAAAGACTTGTCAGGTTTTTTTTTTTTTTTTTGAAGTCTGCGTCATTTTCTTTGAGTGTGTGCCTGCGTTTTCCCTGCGCGTCGCACGTGAGGACGCACGTCAGTTGAGAGTGGTGGGAAGTGGCTTTGTGGCATGCGGCAAGCGGGGGTGGGCAGCAGCAACTGAGGAAAAGAGTGGCTTCTATCGAGGACGTGCTCATTTCGCTTGAGGGCGAACGAACGCGGGTTTGGCTGTTTCTGCGCTTCGGTCCCGCGTCCAGAGCAACACCCTTTTCTCCCCTTTCTTACACAGCAGGGCCTGTGCTTGCCATGTGAGGAGGGGGGAGGGTGAGCCGCGTCCTTGCTTCGGAGGGTCGTTGGCCAAGAGGTCACTACGCTCTGCTTGCGTTTCGACGCCTTTGCTTCTTTTTTGTCCTTTCTCTCCCTCCACCCCCTCTTCGTGCTGCTGGCTTCTGTGACCCGGCGTCACACTGGTGTTGAGCTGGTCTGCTCCGCCATTGCCCAGCAGCGGTGACGCCGACGAGCAGCTGCAGCACACTTTGAAAAAAAGGCGGCTTTTTTTTCCCTTTTTTTTTTTTTTTTTTTTTTTTGAAGTCTAGCTTTTCCATTCGCTTGGCTTTTGTTCGCGGCTTTTTTTCCCCTTTTTCTCTCTCTTTCTCTCTTTCTCTTTCTCCAGTGTCCAAATGCAGCATGAGGGTGTGGTTTGTACTCTCACATCCTGTCTCTCTCTCTCTCTCTCTCTCTTTCGGAAGTCTGCTCAACTCGCTTTTGTGCTATCTGAGCTGTGTCGAATCTGGTGTTTTTCCCTCTCTTTGTTTTTTTTTCTTTTTTTTTTTATTTTCATCTTCAAGCTCGTCCTCGTCCTCGTCCTCGTCCCTCTGTCTCTGCTGCCTCTCTTCTTCTTCTTCTTCTTCTTCTTCTTTTCTCGCTTCTACTTTGTCAACCTGCTTCATTCGCCCGACACATACCGCGCTCTTGGCCATTTTTGTGATTGGAACATTTTCTCGCTCCCGCCCACCAAGCCCAAGCTGCATGCACTCCCTCTACGAGCAACACTCACTCACTCACTCACTGTTGCACTCTTGCACTCGTTTGAACGTTGGTTCTGACACAGACCTAGACACGAAGCAACTGCCAAAACGTGTTCTCGCTCTGTCTCGCTCTCTCTGCCACACCGATTGTAGAACAAACGAAACTCTGATCCCCACACCACCATGGAGCTTCGCGTCGGCAATAACAACAACGAGTACCGCCTCGTGCGGAAGATTGGCTCGGGCTCGTTTGGCGACATTTACCTCGGCACCTCCATCACAACCGGCGAGGACGTGGCGATCAAGCTCGAACCCCTCAAGGCCCGGCATCCCCAACTGCTCTATGAAACGCGCTTGTACAAAATTCTGCAAGGTGGCACAGGCATTCCGCACGTCCGGTAAGCGAGAGGGGAGGGGGTTTGCGTTTGGGGTCGATGAATTTTTTTCTTTTTTGTCTGCGCATGTTCACTCACTCGTCTCTCTGTTTCTTTGCAAAAACCCAAACCCCAACACGCACTCACCCACCCATTTACTCAGCTGGTATGGTGTCGAAGGCGATTACAATGTCATGGTGATTGATTTGTTGGGCCCAAGTTTGGAAGACCTGTTCAACTTTTGCAACCGGCGCTTCACGCTCAAGACGGTTCTGATGCTTGCCGAGCAAATGTTGACACGGCTCGAGTACGTGCATAGCAAGCACTTTATCCACCGCGATGTCAAGCCAGACAACTTTTTGATGGGCGTGGGCAAAAAGTGCCACCAGGTCTACGTTATTGATTTTGGCCTGGCCAAGAAATTCCGTGATCCAAAGACCAAGCAGCACATTCCGTACCGCGAGGACAAGAACCTGACTGGCACTGCACGCTACGCATCGATCAACGCACATCTGGGCATTGAGCAAAGCCGCCGCGACGATATCGAGTCGCTCGGCTACGTGCTCATGTACTTTAACCGAGGAACTTTGCCCTGGCAAGGCTTGAAAGCAGCCAACAAGAAGCAAAAATACGACAAGTGAGTGTCTTGCGCCCGCAGGAAGGACTTTGGTGGACTTTGGTGGTAGATGCTCTAACTTTTTTTGTTTTCATGGTTTCTTCTTTTCTCTCTCTCTCTCTCTCTCTCTCTCTCTCTCTCTCTCTCTCTCTCTCTCTCTCTCTCTCTCTCTCTCTCTCTCTCTCTCTCTCTCTCTCTCTCTCTGTCTCGCTCAATCAGAATCTCGGAGAAGAAAATGTCGACACCAATCGATGTGCTCTGCCGAGGATATCCGATCGAATTCCAACAGTACATTGCCTACGCGCGCAACCTTCGCTTTGAGGAACAGCCCGACTACTCGTACCTGCGCAACCTCTTCCGCACTCTGTTCCAGAAGGAAAAGTACGCCAACGACTTTGTCTTTGACTGGATTTACGTGCTGCGACAAAAGCAAATCCAAAAGGAGGCGGAGGCCAAGGCCGCCCTCGCTGCCCAGCAAAGCCTGCAAGCAACGGGCACGATGACCTCCCCAGACCAGCTTGCCGCCATGCAACAGCACTATGCACAGCAAATGCAGCAGCAACAACAACTACAGCATCAGCAGCTCTTGCTGCAGCAGCAACAACAGCAACAGCAGGCGACCTCTGCCGCCATGGCTGCCGCTGCCGCCTTGCAGCAAACAGGCATCAGCACCGCAGTAGCCCCATCACCAGGGCACACGGGTCTACGGGAAAATCCCGCGCTTGGAGCACACTCGTCCACGAACACTAGCATGGCCGTCATGCCACCGTCACAAGCCCCGTCAGTCATGTCGCCCCAGCGCCCACCTCACATGTAAACCCACCCCCTTTTCTTGGTTCTGTTCATTTTATATTCCCCTGTTCCACATAACTTTTTTGTTTCCTTCATTGTATCCGCCTTGGTGCTATGCTTGGCTGTTTGGTTTTTTCTTTTTGTCCTGTTCTGTCCTGTTCTGTTGTGTGCGATTTTTGTCCCCCTTTTTTCGTGTGAGTGTGTTTGTGGTGTCCTCTTTGCTCTTTTGATGTAGTTCTTTTGCTCCCGCTGTTGTCGTCGTCCTGCCTTCGCGCTGTTGCATTTTTTTTTTCCGACCTGCCTTTGTTGTTTCACGAGATAAACATTGGCTTTTTTCACATTTGGACTGGAACAAAAGTTGGACTGGAACCAAAAACAAGAAATGAACACAAGGTGACATTGATTTTCAGAACAAACACAAACGACATCCTTCCTCAAGAAGTCTTCTCTTCAATATACTGCTGGAGAATGATAATGGCGGAAGTCAGACCTGCAGCAGAGCCGAGCACGAGAAGGGCAATCGCGCCCATCTTGCGCCGATCTGCACGGATGTTGAGCGGGGCTATGCGAATGTAGAACAGCGGAGGAAGCACATAGGCAATCGTAGTGCTGGTCAGTCCGCCAAACAGGCCAATGACGGTCGCGAGCTCCGGAACGGCAATCGCCACGAGATAGCCCACAGAGACAATGCAGACAGTCTCGATGGCAAAGCGACGATACGACTGCTGGCTGTTCGGGAAGAGCAATCGGTCGACAGAATAGCGGCATGGGAAGACAATGACAGGGTACGACAGAATGATGCTGATGGACGTGGAGAGCAACAGAATGGTTGTCGCAGTAGAGTCGGGATAGTTGAGCAGAATGTTGCCCTCGGCAGTCTGAGGATATTGGAGATAGCCAAAAAGGCCAGAAAAGACGTACGCGCTGGCTGCCGCGGCGACGGAGAACGTGACAACCTTGCGCGCAAGCGAGTCGCGATGCTGCAGATCGTCTGGAGCGATCGGATGCTTGAGCTCATTGTAGATCGGGAACAAGGCCTGTTGCGAAGAAAAGGCAAAAATGAAGATGGGCAGGGACTGGAAAAAGCCAGCGATCGTCCCGCCAAACGAGAGGTCGCCCCCAATGCCGTTTTCCGCAAAGTAGACGAGCTGCAGAATGATCAGGTAGACCAGCGGAAGCAGGGAGAGAAGCGACGTCAGCTCCAGGTACCGCATGTTCTTCAGGAGGCACAGAGGCAAGATGAAGCACACGAGACAGAGGAAGCCGAGGAAGGCGCGGTTGGTCATCACGGAGTCCGAGCCGTCCGCCACGCTCAGTGCAAAGTCGCGGATGGCATCCGTCACAATCACCATGTAAGCGGATAGCGGCCCAAACGAGTCAATGATGATAATCACCTTGACCGCGGTTGCGGCGTGTGGACCCATCGAGCGCAGCGCCAGGGTCTCGTAGGTGAAGGCGTTTCCCATTCGGGCGCTCCACAGCAGCAGGGCGAACGAGTAGATGGTGACGAAGGAAACGAGCAAGAGCAGGAACAGGCCAACGCCGAGACCCGCGTGACGGAAGGCAAACGGCAATCCCAAAATGCCAGCGCCGACAATGTAGTTCATGAGGTTGAACACTGCACCCGGAACGAGGAAGCGCGCTGCTCGACGCTGTGCGGGAGTCATTTCTGCCTCCGGATGGTGCTTGCGGCCGCCGCCCGAGCCAAACTCGGCGCTGCTTCCTGCTCCGTCGTCTGAGAATACTTGGTGGCCGTTTACGGAGGTATCGTTGTTGTCATTGTAGTCGTCGTCGTCGTCGTCATCATCATCATCATCGTTATCCATGCGCATGATGCCATTTTGGTCGCTGGTACTTGGCGGTGAGCGCTTCTTGCGAGGCGATCGCTGGGAGGACGTTGACGGCGTGCGGAATCGGTACGGTGCAGACGCAAAGTGGCTTGGCGAAGTGGGCGCTGCAAACTGCGCGAGTGCGACGCCGCCTTGCTGCTCTGATGTCTGCTGGTGGGTCCCATTCGGTCGGATCTGGGCCTGGCTGACGTCCTGTTGTGGTGGCCAGTGCTGGTTGCCCGCAGCGGGATTCGCATTGGGATTCGCAGCCGCATTCGCATCATGCGCCGCCGTCCACGCCAAGTCGCTCTCGGTTGCAGTGGTCCCTTGCAGCTGGAACACGGGCGACGACGCTGGCAATGGTGCTTGTGCCTGTTGTCCTTGATGCTCGGCGGCGGGGTGGTGTGTGTATGGCCATCCCTGCATGCTACTCGACGGATTGAAGCTCGAGGTCGAAGCGGGCGATGGCTGGAACGGGTTGGACAGTCCGATCTGCCAGTCCTCCACCGCACTGCTTGTCGTACTGACACCCGCACTGGCACTGGCAATGTCACTGGCACTCGCAGCATCCACGAAATCGGGCGCTGGGGTGGTGCTGAACGACGCAACGTCGCTTCCTACCGCTGCTTCTCCGATCGGGCTGCTGCTCATTCCTCACCTCGACTCGACTCGGATTGCCTTCCCAGCTCGCCCAGTTCCACTTCCACTTCCAGATCGCCAATTGGAGTTCCAATGCAAGTACAAAGTCCAAGAATTCGCCTGGAAAACGAGGAGCCACTTGTCGTTTGAACGAACGATTCAAAAACCAGCGTTGGCGAAATTTTGAGTGATGAAACGAAATCACTTCAAAAACGAGTTACGCTCAGAATTTGAGTGAGATTTGGTTGTTGTTGTTTTGAACTGTTGTTATTGTATGATTGTATTATTGTATGATTGTATTATTTGTATGATTGTCTGATCATTTCAGGATCAGCTCCCATCATTCTCACTTTTCTCTCTTTTTTGTAAGTTCTCTGCTTTTTGTATGGATTTTGCATTGGAATCGGTTTTCCAGGTTTTTTCTGCTCCGATCTCTGCGGCGTTTGTTTGAATTCAAGTGGTTTTTTTAAGTGCTTTTTATTCCTAACCTTGTTTGATGTATTTTGAGTGGGGTTGGTTTGAGTTGGGGGTTAGGAAGATAGGGGAAGGGGAAGGGCGCTGGAGTGAGTGAGGACCACTTCCACGTGGAGATGGAAGACTCGGTTGCCCCCTTTTCAATCGGGGAACTTGGCTCAGGCTTCCCCCCTCTTCAACAATCGTCAATAAGTGACTGCCATTGTCAACCTGTACAAAGTGTTCAAAAAAGACCAACGGTGCAGCAAGGAAGAGAGAGAGAGAGAGAGACGCTGGGGCTGAAACGCAATGGAAGCGAAGCAAACACACATGTACCCCTCTGCCACTCAGTTCACTCACTCTGCCACTCAGTACAACTCGGAACTCACTGTATGGATGCACTGTTGACAGAATCGTACTTCCCTCTTCTCTCTCTCTCTCTCTCGCGCTTTTCGTTCTCGAGCTCTTCTCTCTCTGCACACATGGTCACCAAGAAGCCATCGCGCGACAACGCGCCGCCCGCAGCAGCCAACTCAAGCTCAAGCTCAAGCGCAGGCAAGCCAGCACATGCTGCTGCTGCCGCCCCGAGTGCGCCCGCCGCGCTGGACGACTCGGCCGCGGCTGCAGCGGCTGCAGTGGCCAACAAGAAGAAGAAGCCATCACAAGCAGCCAAGCCAGCAGCAGCAGTCGCAGCCGCCAAGATCGCACAGCCAGATGAAGAAGACAGTGCTCCTCCCAAGCCAGCAGCAGGCAAGCAGACATCGCGCAAGGCGGCTGCTGCTGCAGAGACCGCCACTCCCATGGAGATTGTCGATCCAGACAACTTTCCGCGTGGTGGTGCTGCCGTTCTCACGCCGCGCGAGCTGAAGACTGCTCGCGATGAAGCCAAGGACGATGCGCTCTTCCAAGAAGCCAACGAGACAGATGACGCCACTCCGATGGACATGGACTTGGACGAAGACACTCCCAAGCCAAAGACGCCCAAAAAGAAGGCAGCACCCACTCCCAAAAAGTCAGACGCCACAAAGACGAAGCCTGCCAAGGCTGCCGATGCCTCTGAGGACGAATCTGGTGCCATCGAGGCCCTGTCCTTCAAGGTAGGGTTTCTTTTAGAGTCTTTTTCTCTTGTATGTCAGCCAAATTCTAATTCACTCACACTCAACATCTCTTTCGTTTGGAATCATGCAGCGCCTTGTGCCCGGGTTGGTGTTGCTCGGTGCCATCCGAGAGGTCGGTGAAATTGATCTTCTCGTGTCGCTCCCGAACGCGCTGACTGGCTCCGTCCGCATTACGGACATTACGGAAGAGCTCAAGACCACCGTCGCCCAGATCACAGCCGCCGCCACCGACGACGAAGACTTTACAGACAAGCTCCCAAAGCTCGCGTCCATGTTCTCCGTTGGCGACGTTGTGCAGTGCGCCGTCTCCAGCGTGGAAGGCAAGGTGGACGAAGACGCCGGCGAATCCAAGCCCGCCTCTGACAAGCCCGTCAAACGCCGTGTGCATTTGACGCTGCTCCCCTCAGCCATCAACCGCCAGCTCACCTTTGAGACCATTCTTCCCAACCAGGTATGAGCAGGCGCATGAAGCAAAGAAGGCATTTTCCCCTGTCGTGTTTTTTCGTTCGATTTGTTCCTCATCATCGTCGTCCCAAATTGCCTGCAAACACAGATCATCCCGGCTTCGGTCAAGAGCGTGGAAGATCACGGTTATGTGCTGTCTATCGGCTTGGAGGGAGTGCATGCCTTCCTTCCCAAGGGAAACAGCACCGCATATCTTAAGGCTCGCGGTTCTGGAGCGCTGGCGCCGGGCTCGTATGTTCGTTGTGCCGTCGTTTCTGCATCCAAGATGTCCAAAGTCGTTACTGTCACGGTCGATCCTGCTGTTCTCACCTCCGCTGTGGTATGTCACACTCGGCGTTGGACGCTCTTTGTTCGACTGATCCTGGGAACGTGTATTGATGCGGGGTTGCCCTCTTTTTGTTTTTGCACTCATTTTCTCCATGTTGTTGTTGTTTTGTCTCCCTTGTTCTTTTCTTGATTTAGGTCACGGCTACCCCGTCAGCCTCGTCGCTGCTGCCTGACATGCGCGTCAAGGCGCGCGTCACGTCAGTGTCCAACTCTGGTGTCCGCGTCTCGTACGCTGGATTTGCCGGTACCATCGACCTGTATCATTTGGGCGACACGCCTGCTAGCTTTGCTGAGGGAGGTGCCAAGACACTGGAAGCCATCAAGGAGCTTTGCCCGGTCGGCAGCGAACTCGCGGCTCGTATTCTTTTCGTCAACGCCTCGGCCAAGACCATTGCGTTCACCATTCGCCCCGGTCTTTTGACTCACCATGTTAAGCCTGCCACCGACCTCCATATTGGCGATATCATTGACAAGACGCGCGTGCTCACCGCCGACCCCCAGCTGGGCCTCGTTCTCCACCTGCCTGTCGGCAACCACATTGGCTTTGCGCACATTTCCAACCTGTCGGATGATCGCATCGGTCTACTTGGCAAGAAGTTTGCCTCCAACTCACAACACCGCGCCCGCGTCATTGGCTACAGTCTGATTGACGGTCTGTTTTTGGTCTCGCTCCAGCCTTCGGTTTTGAAGCTGCCCTTCCTGCGCATTGAGCACATCAAGCCCGGCTCGCTTGTGACTGGAACGGTGCTGGATGTTGTGCCTGCCGGTGTCACTGTGCAGCTCACAGACACCATTCGCGGCTTCATTCCCGGCTCCCACATGTCGGACGTGCAGCTCACCAAGGCGCCCAAGCACATGAGCGCCGGTGCTTCCGTCGAGTGCCGCGTCCTTGAGGTCGATACTGAGCGCCGTCGCGTCTTCCTCACGCACAAAAAATCGCTGGTCAAGACCTCGCTGCCCATTGTCGCGGCCTACACTGAGGCGCAACCAGGCTTGGTGACACAAGGCTTCATCACAAGCGTCAAGCCGAATGGATGTGTCGTCACCTTCTTTGGCAAGGTGCACGCCTTTGTGCCCAAGAGCGAGTTGAGCTTGGGCGCGGCAGACCCCGAAAAGTTTTTCAAGCGCAACCAGGTCATGAAGGTGCGCATTCTCGAGCTCGATCTCACTGGAGAGCGTCGTCGATTGATTGCCTCCTTCAAGTGGAACGAAGAGAGTGCTTCCCAGCGCGTCTCCTCCGAGGCCTTTGGCAAGGACTTGCAAGTCGGCTCGATTGTTTCTGGCACAGTCACCTCCTTTGACGAGACGTCTCTGACCGTCCTGGTCAAGGACTCGCATGGCGAGACGGGCTCAATCACCATTCCGTCGTCCCAGCTCACAGATCACGTCTGCCACGAGAAGCAGCTTTTGCGCGTGTACGCTGAAAAGGGCTTTGTCCTCGATCGCTGCCTTGTTCTTGCAAAGCCGGCACCTGGCCGAATTGAGCTCTCCCTCAAGCCCTCGTTGCTGGAAGCCGCAGCCAGCACCAAGGTGCTGCCGGCCGTTTCGACCCTGGCCACTGGCGCTGTGCTGCCCGGCTTTGTCAAGTCAATCCAGCCCTACGGTGTGTTTGTCGGCTTCCTCAATGGCCTGACCGGACTCACCCACCTGACGCGCCTTGCCGGCCATTTTGTCACCGCCCCTGCCGAGGAGTTTGCCGTCGGTCAGTCTGTGAAGGCTGCCGTCGTCGAAGTGGACCGCGAAGACAGCAAGCTGACGCTTTCCCTCAACGACAGCGCCGTCACTTCCAGCTCCTCGTCTGCCTTTGTCTCGACCTTCTTTGCCGAGCAAGACACCATTATTCGCCGTCTTTGCGCCACCGCCAAGCCCCATGAAAGCGCCCTCGCCATTCCTGCGGCACGCAAGCGTCTGTCGGAAATTGCCACTTCCATTACTGTTGAGGGCACTGTGACCCAAGTGAAGGCCACTGGCGCCATGCTCGACCTCGGTGAAGGTGTGAATGGCTGGGTTTCCAAGGAGCACCTTGCTGGAAGCAAGCCTGCCGTCAATGGCAAGCTGACCTGCGCCGTCCTCGACGTTGATCCCATCGCAAATCTCGTCGATCTGTCGCTCAAGCCTGAGTTTGTCTCGGCCAGCGCCAACCCGTTCGAGCCGCTCCAGGCGCACTTTGCCGCTCCGGCGCCGTCTGGCACTTCGACGCCAAAGTCCAAGAAAGGCGCTGCCTCCGCAGCCGCTGCAGCTACCCCTGCGTCCGGTGTCACCATTGACGCGATCGTCGAGCTGGTCAAGCCCGAGTACTTGATTCTCTCATCGGCAGCCGCTCCTGGCTCTCACTTTTTCGCCTCGTGCAAGGACTTTAACACTGCCGTTCGTGGCGCCCCGCACTACAACGTTGGCAACGCCGTCAAGGTCCTTCTCACGCGTTTGCCAGCGGCAGTTTCTGCCCCAGCAGCGACCAACAAGGGCAAGGGCAAGGCTGCCGCACCCGCCGCTTCAGACAGTGTTGACGTGCTTGCCAACCTGTCCTCGCGACGCGCTCTGGCTGTTGTGCAGGGTCGCAGTGCCGCCCCTGCCGCTGAAGCAACCAACGGCCATGCCTCCGCCGCCGCCGCCGCCACATCCAAGCGCGCTTCTCGTCCCACGATGGACAACGGCTTCAAGTCTGTCGATGACGTCAAGCTTGGCCAAATGGTTCAAGGCGCTGTCATCTCGACGTCGGCAATGCACGTCAATGTTGATCTTGGCAACAAGGTCCATGCTCGCCTCTTCATCACGGAAATTCTGGATCACTCTCACGTTGAGCAACCTGCCAACAAGCGCTCTACTCCTTCTCACACGGCTGCTGCGGATGAGGTGAATGTTGCAACGATCGACCGCAACAACCCTCTGGCGTCCTTCCAGCCCGGCATGCGCTTTTCCGCCCGTGTTGTCGGTTTCCTCGACAAGCACTCGCACACCTACCTTCCCATCTCGCACACTGTCGGTGGCACCCGCAAGCTGGTCGAGCTGTGCATGCGACCTGCCCTGCTTGCTGCCCAGTCTGTCGAGTTGATTACCATCAAGTCCCTGACACAAGGCCAGCTTTTGGACGGTTATGTTGACGAAGTCCGATCTGACAAGGTGGAGGTCTCCGTGACCCCCTTCATCAAAGTCCGCGTGGCGGACTGGGAGGCAACTTCCGACTTGAAGGTTTTGCAGACCATTGTTTTCCCGCACGCCAAGCGCCCTCTTTCGTTCATGGAGGATGACAGCGACCTTGAGGATGGCGCAGACGACGACGACGACGACGATGATGAAGACGATGAAGACGCCAAGAGCGATGCAGAATCGGACGAGAACGACCAGCTCCAAACAACTGGGCTGGCTGCCATCTACAAGCCACAGCAGCATGTGCGTGTCCGCGTTCTGCGGGTCAACCGCCACAACAAGCGCGTTGAGGCCACCTTGCGTATTTCAGAGGAGCGCTCCACTGGCGAGCACGCACTTGGATCGATCGTCACCGTCAAGCGCATCCTGGCGAACGACCAAGAGCTGACTGTCAAACTGTCGGACAACACAAGAGGCTACATTAACATTACCAACTGGAGCGATGATTACGGCGACCAGAGCCATCTCCGTCCCCCGTCTTCGACCTTCATGCAGGCGATTGTGGTCGGTCGCGTAGTGCGTGCATCGGGCGATGACCGCCTGGAGCTCAGTCTGCGCCCCAGTCACTTTGCATCTGCTGCAACCCTCGCTGGGCCCCCCGCAGCCACGTCCACCAAGAAGGGCCGCAAGACTGCGGCTGCGCCTGCGGCCCCAGCGCCGACTGCTAACGTTCGCGACCCGGTCATCCGCTCTGTTGAGGATGTTCGTGTGGGCCAGATTCTTCGCGGCTTTGTTCGTCACACGGACGAGAAGGGCTGCTTTGTCAATCTTGGTGTCAACGTGGTTGGCCGAGTGCTGATTTCCAATCTGTCCGATCGCTTCTTGCTCAAGTGGCGCACCGCCTACTCGACTGGTCAGCTGGTCACGGCCAAGGTTTTGGCCGTGGATCTCGCCAAGAAGCAGATTGAGCTTTCCTTCCGCAAGGAGCACATTGATCCCGAGCATTTTGTTCGCGCAGTCAGCCTCAAGGAGATTGAGGAAGGCCAAAAGTACAATGCCAAGGTCACTGGTGTCGAGCGGTACGGTGTGTTTGTCAAGATTGAGAACAGCGACATTGCTGGTCTCGTGCACGCGTCCGAGATTGCCGACCACCAGGCTCCCGAAAACTTTGGCTCGTTGTTCGAGGTTGGAGACAGTGTGCGCGTTCTGATCAAGCAGATTGTGCGCGAGAAGGGCAAGAAGGCCAAGATCAACTTTAGCATGAAGCCTTCCCATTTTGCCGACGAGATGGAAGCCGAGGCTGACGCAGACTCGCTTCATGGCAAGCTCCTCGCGCTGCACGCCAACGAGCAGACGGCTGGTGAGGAACGACCAGGCAAGCGCCGCGCCGACGACGCCCCAGCAGCCGATAATGCGCCCGCTGCCCGCACGGGCAAGAAGGCGCGTGTCGAACCTGAGGCTGAGGCCAGCAGTGACAAGGTCACCAGCAAGCGCAAGGCCGAATCCGAAGCTGACGCGGCTGACAGTGGCTTTATCGGCTTGGACGACTCCTCCGTGGAGCAGCCCGTCAAGAAGTCCCGTGCCAGCAAGAAGGCTGCAACGGAAGAGCCTTTCGTGCTTCCCCAGGCTCCTGCCGGCGCTGCCGATGTGCCAGTTCTGTCGGTTGCTGCTGGTTTTGGCTTTGACGCCATGTATGGCTTGACGACTCGCAAGTCCACCGACAGCGATGACGAAGGCGATGCAGTCGACGACGGCGAAGACGATGAGAATGGCGACAATTCTGACGATAGCGACGACGACGAAGAGGATGGCACCTCTGCATCCTCTGCCCGGCGTCAACGCAAGGCCGCCAAGAAGCGTGAAGAGGCCGAAATTGCCCAGGCCGAGCAGGCGCTTCTCACTCGTGATGGCGCTGCGCCCGAAACTGTTGAGGACTTTGAGCGTTTGGTGCTCGCCTCGCCCAACAGCTCGTACGCGTGGATCAAGTTCATGGCCTTCCATCTTAGTCTGTCTGAGGTCGATCGTGCCCGTCAAGTGGGTGACCAGGCGCTCAAGACGATCTCGTACCGCGAGGAGCGCGAGCGTCTCAACGTGTGGGTTGCCTTGCTCAATCTCGAAAACAAGTTTGGCGGCAAGGACGCCGTCCAGCAAACCTTTGATCGCGCCGTCGCCAACTGCGACCCCAAGGCCGTTCACCTGCAGCTTGTTGGCATTTATGAGCAGACCCCTGGCAAGAAGGAGGTTAGTCCGGGGTTTTGTTTTGGGGGTGGTGGTTTTTTGTTGTGGATGATGATAGTGTTGTTTGATGCTGAATCTGGGTTGTTTTTGTTTTGTCTCTGCGTGTTCAGGCTGCCGAGCAACTCTACAAGACTACCTGCACCAAGTTCAAGGACAGTAAGAAGGTTTGGATCCAGTACGGTCTCTTTAAGCTGCGCAACGGCGATGTTGAAGGCGCACGTGCCATTCTCCAGCGCTCCCTCAAGAGCCTGCCCAAGCGCAAACGTAAGCGAGTGGACTACTTTGAGGAGGGGGGGGGGGTTCTAATGGGCTGCTGCTGCTGCATCCGTTGCACTCATATCTCCTCGCTTCTTTTTGTCATTTGTTTTCTTGCAGATATTGCCACCATTTCCAAGTTTGCTCAAATGGAGTTCAAGCACGGCGAGCCCGAACGTGGTCGCACCATCTTTGAAAACATTCTCGCCACCTACCCGAAGCGCCTCGACTTGTGGTCTGTGTATCTTGACATGGAAATCCGTAACGGCGACGTGTCGGCGACCAGGCAAGTTTGCGGATGTGATTTTTTGGCTTGTGGTGGTGTGTTTGAAATGAGCGTGCTTGCTCAACCCTCTATTGCTCTTGTCATCTACAGGAACGTGTTTGAAAAGGTCACCAACATGAACATGTCCTCCAAGAAGATGAAGTACTTCCTCAAGCGCTGGCTTGATTTCGAGAAGATTCACGGCAACAAGCAGTCGGCTGACCACGTCAAGCTGAAGGCCAAGTCTTACTTGCAGTCCAAGATGGCCTAAGCGCTGAAAACTCTGTCATCTTAACATTGGTTGAAAATATCTTGTTAGAAGCATCACTACTTTTTCAAAAATTTATTGAACGACCATGTTTTTTTTTTTGTTCAACAACTGCAAACAGAATGTAGCCATACCATCAGTCCAAATCCCAGCAGAAGAGACACAAGCAACGCACTCATGACAATGAACGGAGCCTGAAAAGACTTGTTTAAATTTGACCGGCTTTTTCAAGATTTCTAGTAGCAAAATAGTCGACATTAACACTCGTGAGTCCCTTCGCACAGCCTTTTCACATGTATCAAACTCCTCAAAATACATACCGGAACTTGTCTTTGAGATCCACCGAGGTGCGAGAGCTGGCAAACTTGTACTTGCCCAAAATTTGAGTCCAAGACTTGCCGAAGCGACGGAAGCCGTCAATCAAATTCCGCACTTCAACGTCAGACCAGCGGACACGCGCGCGGCTTTCGTCCTTCTGTTCGTTGCTGCTTTGAGGACTGTGAGCAGATGGCGGCGTGAAAGTACTGGGGATCCTGAAGGGATGGGAAGGTTTGGAGGGCGTCGAACTGCTTGAGACATTTCCAGAAGAACGTTGGTTGGTTTCCGCGGCCAAACGAGGTTGCTTCCCTCGGGGTGAGGCAGCGCTGTTGTTGGCGTCGTCCAGAGCTGCATCTGCTGCGGTGCGACGTCTAGCGGATGTGACTTCGGCGACGGGCGGCGAAGGACGGGTGGATGGCTGGATGCCCTGTCGCTGTCGCACTTGATCAAGGATTCGCTCTTCATTGTGATCGTCAGACTCGTCAAAGCGCGACGAGGGTTGGTCTGCAGTTTGTGGAGCAAGTGGTGGTGTTGCAAGAAGCAAAATGAACAAACGTTCACAAACTCGAATCACCCGCTCGAGAGAATTGCATACCGGAACGCGACGACTTGCGGAATTGGGGGTCGACATCGGCAAGCGGGTCTCGACCAGTATTTCTGCAATCAACACCCAAAAAAAAAAAAAAGACGGTCAGCATTCACGGAGGCGATTGTCGTCCAATTATCAGAGAACAAAAAAAACCTACAGCAAGGCACGCGATTGTGCTTCGAGGGCTCGAAGAGTGGTACTGGTGTCCGCGGAGATGGAGGACGAGGCTTGCGCGCGGCTGGAGGAGGCCGCGTGCTGAGGGGCTGCCGGTGCGGTCGAGGACGCGACAACGTTGCCAGGCAGCTTGGTTTGCGTCACGACCTTTTCCCAACGGTCATTCGAACCTCCAAGCAAGTCAGTGTAGACTCGGTGAAGCATGCTGGCAGTCAATCTGATCCAAAGGTTACAGAACAAAGCTGAGCATGCGTTGATGAGCCGCAACAAGTAGCAACGAACGTCACCTACTTTGGTTGAGCACCATTGGTTGCATTCAATGGCTCGTTCGAAGCTGAGGGCTTGGTTACCAACTACCGCAGCCGCAGCAAGAGTTGGATGAGTGATGGCAACCAGTCCACGTTGCAGCAGTACATTGGAACCGTCCCAAACAGAACAAACCTACCGAGACCAACAACAAGGGTGGCATGCTGTCGTTGACTGCGCCAAGGAACTGCATCACACGTGCGGCAAATCCAGCCCAGTTGTGCTTGGTCAGCAATGCGTGAGGCACGTCTTTGGCCGAGCTGCCGGTCGGGAATGTCTGCGCGCCAACTTTGAGCATTTCTTCTCGCGTCTTGGCCTGTTGGGTTGGCAGCCAAGCATGAGCGAGCGGGTAATGTGTGAATTGATGAGAAGCAAGCACGCGGCAAAGCAATCCAACGGGGCACAGGCAACGAGCAATTATTTGCTTACAACCACCGCGGTGAATGCGGGATCAATGTCGGTTGCATCCGCCGCATGCGTGGGAAAGAGCTCGTCAATGTTCTCGTGGAATTGTCTCGCAAGCTCTTTCGTGGGAGTCTTGTTGCGGATTCCATGAAGGCAAATCTACAAGTCGCAAGCATCAAGATGAGATGCGTTCGAAAAAAAGTCGCGCTAGCAAACAAGGTGGGGCAAAACTTGACACGCACTTGAACTCGAAATTCAACGCCAAGGCTGAAAATCTCCTGGCGCATGTCCAGGGCCTCTGTCAGGCTGAGAGCAAGGTCCTCGAACGCGCTGGCGGCCAACTTGATGGCATCCACGCATGCACTGGACGTTGGGGCTGCATGCGTGCGCAGGAGGCCTGCAATCTTGGCCATATTCTTGCGCACCAACACCTCGGATGATGGCGAGGCGTGGAAATTTGCGACCGCTGCAAACGAACAAAATAGGCAGTAGTGAGTGTGACATTTCGGGACGAAGGAGGACTGCACTTTGGCTCCCCCTTACCAATGGCTAGGCCAGCCACAGACGGTGGAACGCCTTCAATGTTATCCATGAGAATACGATAGTACACCCATTGGGCGATCGCGTCCATGATGGTCGCCGTTTCGGCATCCTGGGTGTCCGAAACCATGTCTTGCGCTGAAATGTCGTCGTCGTCGCTCGCAGCACTTGCCGCGGCTGCAGCACTGGCCTTCTTTGAGGCTGTAGCAGCTGCAGATGCCTTGTTTCGAGTGGATGGCATTATTTCACTTTCCGACCTGTGCATGGTGAGAAGAAAATAAAAAATAGGAAAGAAAAATCCGAACATCAAACGTTAGCTCCAAGTTTTCAGAAGCATCAAATAGCAGCAATCAAAATTCGCACGTCCAATAAAAACTTTTTCACAACTACACATTTTGACAACGTTCATCAAAAAACTGAGACCTCAAAAAAAAAAAAAAAAAAAGGCGGGAAAACTTCACTATTTTTGAAATGGCTTTTTCGACTTTTGTTTCGCTGCGTTTAGCTTGCTTTGTGCTTTGGTTGGTTGACCGTTCGTCCCCGCGCGGCACGCTGTCAGAACTGCTGAAGCGGCGACAGTGTCACTGTCGGAAATACCGCCAGCGCACCGCATCCAACTGTCGGCGAAGCTGATCGCTGGACGGGGAAAAAAAAGGCGCAAATTTTTTTTCTTTTTTGTTGCAAATCCTGTTCGCCTGCAAACGCCGGCGCGCTCTGTTCTGTCGCAAGCAGCGCAATGTGGCTGGGCTCAATCCTTGCGACACGTGTCAGCCTTAAGACAAGCTCAGCCGCGTTGCAGTTGCGGCAAGTCCAACCAAACGGCAGCAGCACAATCAAAAACAATATGAAACTAGGGTTTTAGGGTTTTAGGGTTACGGAAACAAAGACTAAACCCTAACCTAACCCTAATACAAAAAAAACCTAACCCTAACCCTAACTGAACGCAACCCTAACGCAACCCTAGCACAGGCTCAACCACCTCCAGCCCTTCTCTGCTCCCCGGTGGGAATGCTTCTCACTTGTTGGTAGTCAAAAGAGTCATATGGCCCATGGGATGCTGCCTGATCGAGGCCATCCAACTTGGCTCTCTCTCTCTCTCTCTCTCTCTACCTCGCGTTTCGTTCTTCGTCCTTGGAGAACAGCGATACAGGCGCCTTAACAGCCCTCACACAATTAGTCAAACAGAATGACCAGGGTAGCTCTCAGATGTGACGTTGAATCCATCACAAAGCGGCTTGGTTTTCAGCGCTCGCTCTCTCTCTCTCTCGTTAATCCGCGCCACAATCCCGCGACCAGCTCGAAAGACGAGCCATTCGCTTTGCCTTTGACGATGTGTCATCCTTTTTTTTGGGGGGGTATCGTGTCATAACGGCTCACTCTCTGTTTCATTGCTTTTTTTTTTTTTTTTTTTTTGTTTCAAGGTCAGGTTTTGACTACCCCTTTTTTTGTTGCTGGCTGTTGCTGCTGTTGCTGTTGTTTGTCGCGTCTTCGATTTGATGCACACACACATCGCACACACGCTGCACATGAGCCTTCCACGTCGGTGCGCACCAAACGCACATGGAAGCCGAAACAAACGCGCGATCGCCCAAGGCTCACTCTCAGGCACCAACTGTGCCCGCTAGAGCAGCTTGATCCAGCTCGATCTAGCTCGATCTAGCTTGTGTAGACGACGGTGATGGTCGCGAGTGGGGTGTGCGTGTTGTGTTGTGTTTGGGGGGGGGGGTGCGCAAAGAGACGCACAATGAATGCTTTTGCACCGAAAGCCCTTCCCGTCGCAGAGTCGCATGACAAGGCTGACGAGGGAGGCGGAACAAGTCACATCGAGAGTGGGACGTTGCTGTGTCCTGGACTGACGGCGGGAGGGGAGGGCTGCACACTTCAGGCTGACTGATCTGTTCATCCATTGTTCCTCCCTAGATGTCTGATACGCATGTACTGTGGCAGCGTTACTCTGCCGCAGTGTCTTCCTCTGATGTCGAGTAAGTATCGTTCAAAGACCTGGCAGGCGTGGTCGTTGGCGCTGCACGCTGACCTGCGTTTGGTGTTTGGCGGCATCATCCAGACTCGACTGCGCTTCGATTACCGATGAAGAGGCTGTTGTGATTGCCAGGGGTCTCATGGAGAATGGCAACTTGCGACATCTCAAGTCAGAAAGCGACTATAGCAATGGAAGCGAGGCGCTCAAGACGATATCTCACCTAAATTGTGTCAAATAGCATGATTATCAATCACATTGGTGACACGGGAGCACGGGCGATCGGACTTGCACTTCGGAACAAGACCAGGCTGACGATGCTCTGGTACGTTCTGGGGTATCGCGTGGGGGCCCATTGGTCACACGGCTCTCACTTGACTGACTTGGCAACAACAGCCTCGGCATGAACGACATTGGTGATGTCGGAGCTCGTGCCATCGCCGAAGGGCTGCAGGCGGCGACCGCACTAGCTTCCTTCGAGTATTGCAGACTTGCGTTTTGACTATTTTTTTTTTGGTCTCATCACCAGCTTTCGCTCAAGAATGGGTTGCATCTGATGCTCGTCTGACACAGGATGCAGGCCAACAAAATCGGCGACGCTGGTGCACAGGCGATCGGCTCTGCACTTCGAAACAAGGCGAAACTGTCTGTTCTCTAGTACGTGCTGGTGGTGTCGCAGGGTTTATTGGTCACGCTTCTCTAATTGACCGATTTGATACAGCTTGGAAGAGAACAAGATTGGTGCTGTGGGAGCTAGTGCTATCGCTGCAGGCCTACAAACGTCGAGTGCGCTGACCGAGCTCAGGTACCGCAGTCGCACATTTGACGTTCTGTCGCATCTCCGTCTTTGCTCAAGAATGGCTTGGTTCCGGTGTTTGCGTGACTTAGGATGGAAAATAATCAAATCAGCGACGCGGGAGCACAGGCGATCGGATCTGCCCTTCGCAACAAGGCAAACCTGTCAATCCTCTCGTACGTTCTGGTGGTGTACCGTGTCTATTTGGTGTTTGGCTCTCACTTGACTGATTGGATACAGCTTGAGCGAGAACATGATTGGTGATGCCGGCGCTCGTGCCATCGGTGAAGGCCTGCAGACTACATCGACTTTGCTGACAACGCTCTGGTATCGAAATCGCGTTTGACCTTTGGTCACATCTGTACCTCCGCTAAAGAGCGACCTGCTTCTGAATTGTTTGCGTGACTTAGGATGGATAAGAATCAAATTGGCGACGCGGGAGCTCAGGCGATCGGATCTGCGCTCCGGAACAAGGCAAACCTGTCCACACTCTAGTACGTTCTGGTGCTCTCATTGGGGGCTGTTGGTCAAGCGGCTCTCACATATGCACGAATTAATACAGCTTGGACGAGAACAAGATTGGCGATGCCGGAGCTCGTGCTATCGCTGAAGGCGTACAGGGATCGACAGCGCTAACTGAACTCAGGTATTGTGCTCGAGCGTTTGGTTACAAGTCCAGCTTAGCTCATCTCTGGCTTGCTACTGATGCTTGATTGATTTAGGATGCACCGCAATCAAATCGGTGACGCGGGAGCCCAGGCGATCGGTCCTGCGCTTCGAAACAAGTCGAAACTATTGCGGCTCCAGTACGTTCTGCTGATGTCGCAGGGGCTATTGGTCCCACAGATCTCACTTGAACAACTTGTTGCAGCTTGGAACTGAACCACATTGGTGATACCGGAGCTCGGGCTATCGCTGAAGGCCTGCATGCGTCAACTGCGCTGACTGACTTGAGGTGTTGTAGTTGCGTGATCAACCTGACCTGTGGTCGCATCTCTAGCTTCGCTCAATGACCTGCTGCTGATTTTTGTCTGACTTAGCATGAGTTCGAATCAAATCGGCGACGCGGGTGCACAGCCGATCGGATATGCGCTCCGGAACAAGGAGAACCTGTCAACGCTTGAGTATGTTCTGGTGTACAGTGTCTCTTCGGCGCGCGACACTAACTTGTCCGAATTTGATGCAGCATGAGCAGTAACATGATCGGTGATGCCGGAGCACATGCCATCGCAGACGGCCTGCTGACATTACCTGCGTTGACTGAGCTCAAGTACTGTAGTCGCGCCTTTGACACTCTGTTGCACCTCCAACTTCGCGCAAGCATGGCTTGCTGCTAATTTTTGTCTGAAACAGGCTCGAAAAAAATCAAATTACAGACATGGGAGCACAGTCGATCGCAGTTGCGCTTCGGAACAAGAAGGCACAGCTGTTCAGGCTCTGGTACGTTCGGGCGGCGTCATTTGGAGATATTGCCATGCGGCTCTCACTTGATTGATTTTCCTACAGCTTGAACTGGAACAAGATTGGTGATTTCGGAGCTCGTGCCATCGCTGAAGGCGTGGCGGTGTCGACCGCACTAGCTTCGCTCGAGTATTGCAGCCTTGCGTTTGATCTTTGGTTGCATCACCAACTTTACTCAAGAATGGGCTGCTGCTGATGTTTGTTTGGCGTAGGATGAACAACAATCAAATCGGCAACGTGGGTGCACAAGCGATCGGATCTGCTCTTTCGAACTTGGTCAACCTGTCCTTCCTTGAGTACGTCATGGTGATGTCACAAGGGCTATTGGTCGCGTGACTCTGACTTGAGCGATCTGACATAGTTTGAGCTACAACAAGATTGGCGATGTCGGAGCGCGTGCCATCGCTGAAGGCCTGCAGGCATTGACTGCACTGACGAAGTTCCGGTATTGCGCGTTTGACATTCTATCGCCTCTGCAACTTTGCTCAATAATGGCTTACTTTTGATGTTGGTCTGACATAGGATGAACAACAATCAAATCGGTGACGCGGGAGCACAAGCGATCGGATCTGCGCTTCGAAACAAGGCCAACCTGTCTACTCTCGAGTACGTTGTGGCGCTGCCATAAGTGTCGCTTATGCGGGCGGCTCTAATTTGATCGATTTGATACAGTTTGAGCAGGAACAAGATCGGTGATGCTGGCGCTCGTGCCATCGCCGAAGGCCTACAGACGTCGAAAGCGCTGACTGAGCTCGTGTATGGTAGTTGTGCGGTTGACTTGACCGTGGGAATGATCTGCTGCTGATTTTTGTCTGACTTAGAATGAGTTCGAATCAAATTGGCGACGCGGGAGCAAAGGCGATCGGAACTGCGCTTCGGAACAAGGCAAACCTGACGAATCTCTGGTATGTTCTGGTTCTATCATAGGTGCTGTCGGTTACACGGTTCTAACATGAGCAACTTGATGCAGCTTGCACGAGAACAAGATTGGCGACGCTGGAGCTCGTGCCATCGCTGAGGGACTGAAGACATCGAAAGCGTTGACTGAGCTCGGGTATGGTAGTCGCACGTTTGACCTTTGATCGCATTTCCAGTTTTGCTCAAGAATGGCTTGCTATTGATGTTCGACTGATTTAGGATGTACGCCAATCAAATCGGCGACGCGGGAGCACAGGCCATCGGATCAGCTCTTCGGAACAAGGCAAAGCTGTGCCTCCTCGAGTATGTCTTGGTGCTGTCAAGGGGGCTATTGGTCGCACGGCTCTTACTTGTGCAATTTGATGCAGCTTGGGCGAGAACAAGATTGGTGACACTGGAGCTTGTGCTATAGCTGAAGGCCTGCAGGGGTCGACTGCGCTGACCGATTTCCGGTATCGTAGTTGCAAGTTGGAGCGTCTGTCGCATCTTCGCCTTTGCTCACGAATGGCTTGGTACTGATGCCTATCTGGCCTAGGATGAACAACAATCAAATCGGCAACGCAGGTGCACAGGCGATCGGATCTGCGCTTCGGAACAAAGCAGACCTGTCTAGTGTCCAGTACGTTCTGGTGGTCTAAAGTGTCGCTTCGGCGCGCGTCTCTCATGTACCCGTTTTGATACAGCTTGGGCAGCAACAAGATTGGCGATGCTGGAGCTTGTGCCATCGCCGAAGGCCTGCAGACGACGACTTCGTTGATACAGCTTTGGTATTGTTTTCGCATGTTTGAACTTAGTTGTATGTCCCGGTCTGGTCAATAATGGCGTGATACTGATGACCTTCTGAGTTAGGATGCACGCCAATCAGATTGGTGACGTGGGAGCCCAGGCGATCGGATCTGCGCTTCGGAACAAAGCAAACCTTTCTGTACTTCTGTACGTTTTGTAGCTGTCACAGGGGCTACTGGTCACACGGCTCTCACATGATCGATCTGATATAGTATGGGCAGTAACAGGATTGGTGATGCCGGAGCGCGTGCCATCGCTGAAGGCCTGCAGACGTCGACTGCGTTGACTCACTTCAAGTACGGTGGTCGCAAGTTTGGCCTTTGAGTGGCATCTCCAACTTTGCCCAAACCTGACTTGCTACTGGTGTTTGTCTGATCTAGGATGCACGTCAATCAGATTGGTGACACGGGAGCACTGGCGATTGAATCGTCGCTTCGGAACAAGCCGCTGCTGGCCATCCTCCAGTATGTTTGTGTGCTGTCGAGCGTCTCTTGGGCGGTTGGGTCTGATTGAGCCCGTCCGATACAGCGGCTTGAGCGAACCAACATTGTGCATCTGTTGAAATCTTACCTTGTACGCGTCCGTGCTTGCAATAGTCTGTCCCGCAACCAGATCTCTGCAAGTGCTGTTCAGCGTCTATCCCAAAGCGTTCCCGCAGGTTGCGAGTTCTCGTGAGTTGCACTTGTTGTTTGGGTGGGTGTTTGTGAGACTTCATTGTCTTTCTGACTTGCTTCATTTTCCAGGGCGGAAAATCAGAGCATCATTCCCCCGAGTCCAGGCCCCGTCGCACCCACGCCCGCTCCTCCATCCAATGCTGTCAGCGCACCTCTCGTGGCGTCCGATTCGATGGCTCGGCAAGTTGGTCAACAACTCCAATCGCGTCAAGTGGAACCAGCTCAGCCCTCGTCCGCTGCACCCATCAACGCCACCATTCCGCGAGTGTCGTTGCAAGTTCTGTCGCAAGCCACAATGCAGTTTTCAGAGTCCAAGCGCATCGGTGGCGGTGGATTTGGCAGCGTCTACTCTGCTGTCTGGAGCGGTCGGCAAGTTGCGGTCAAACGCTTGGCGGCCAATTCAACCCAAGGCGTCGCTCAGTTCGAAGCAGAGCTGGAATCTCTCTCTCGTTTCCGTCACCCGAACATTGTCACCATCATGTGCTATGCTCAGGAAGGCAACGAGCGCTGCTTGGTCTACGAGCTGATGGCAAACGGATCTGTTCGCGAGCGTCTGGATCGCAAGGGTGGCACGCCTGCATTGAACTGGGCTCAACGCCGAAACATTGCGACCGATATTGCAACCGCCATGCACTTTGTCCAGACTGCCATTCCGCGGCAGCCACTGTTCCACCTGGATCTCAAGACGAGCAACGTGTTGCTGGATGCTGACTTTCACGCCAAAGTCGCCGACTTTGGGCTGACGCGCTCTGTGCCAGCTCAAGTCGATGAACACAGTTACATTCGTACGCAGACTGTTCAAGGCACACTGCAGTACATCTGCCCGCAGTACCACCAGGAAGGCAAGGTCTCGATCAAAACGGACGTGTACTCGTACGGCATGATTCTGCTTGAGCTTGTGACTGGACAGCAGCCCAGCATCGACCTGCTCGCCAACGTTCGACGCGAGCTGAAAAGGAGCCGTAAAATTGATGCGGTGCTGGACAAGGCAATTGATTGGAGCATTCACGACAAGGAGGCGGCACAAGTCATGGCGGGAGATCTTGCGGTTGATTGCCTTGAGCAAGCACGAGTTGATCGACCGTCGTTCGGCGAGATCTTGAGACGATTGTCGGGCGAAGAAGCCGGAGCAAACGAGGAAGACGCTATCGAGCGTGAGTGCTTGATCTGTTGCGACGCGCCCACCAATGCCAAATTGATGCCGTGCTGCCACGCATGCGTCTGTGTTGCGTGTGCTCAAGTGATGATCCAGCGCCACGACAACTGCCCGATCTGTCGAGTTCGTCTGACCTCATTCCAGGAGGGCGCATTCAACCACACCTTTGTTCCGTGAGCTGCTCTGGGTGTTTGGTGTTTTGAGAGTACGTTGCGGACCTTTTGCTTCGTGAGCTGCTCTAGGTGTTTGATGTTTGAGTGTATGTTGCATTGCGTTTCTAATGCAGGCTGTTTTGGAGATGCACCCGTTTGGTATCAATGAACATGTGTTTCTACTGTACTTCTCTTTTCGACAACAGTCCATGCTAGCAGCAGTAATCAGCCTTTTGAAAATGGCAAGTCTTGCCTGAGCACGACACAATGTCACAAGGAGCACGGGGGTGGGGGGAAGGCTCGCTGGGCTGAGTGTTTCTGATCCCATGGTTTGTTTGTTTGTTCTCGTTATTACGATTCTCTGCCTCTGATGATGATGATAATAATGATTTTGTTTTGCATTTTGCCAGTCATATTTTTGTTTTCCACTTTTATTTCCAAGTGTGTCGTGACGCTGGACAGATGAGCAGCAGGGACGGTGGGAGCTTTACCCGCCTTCACAACAGCGGCCTCGAGCAGTCACCGCCGCACCAGCATCAGCGTCATCACCACCGCGGAGGAGGAGGAGGAGGACAAGGACAACGACGTCAGCAGCAGCATCCGAATGGGCGACAGAGCGACCTCGAAGGAGGGCAGCAGCAGGGCGAGCACGAGCACGAGGAGGACGAGGACGACGAGGAGGAGCTGCCCGAGGCGTCGTCCAGCCTGCGAGTGCGGTTTAGCTCGCGGTTTCTGCGTGTCTTCCTGATCATGACTGGCTTCGATGCGCTGTTTGAGCTGCTGCTGTTCGTCGTCGTCGCAAAGACAGAGAGCGTCAGTGCGAGCGACTTTTTCAACCAGCAGGCCGTCCACTTTAAGTTTGCAACGAGCGTCTTTGATGTCATGGTAAACCGTGATCCAGTGCTACTCTCTCTCTCAATCTCATCTCCACTATTGAGCTTGGGCTTTGTTGAAACGTGAGTGAGTGAGTGAGTGAGTGACTGAGTGAGATTGAGTTGAATCCAATCCAATCAAACATCTCAGGCCAATTCACAGCCACAGTCCATTGCAGTCAGCAGTCAGCAGTCAGCAGTCAGGAGCCACAAATCCATTGCGTATCGGCCTCGTTTGCTTTTGCTTTTGCTTGGGATGATGTCTGGCATCCATGTCATTGGTGATCGTGCATCGACACAAACATGAGAATCAATGGGAAACGGCGAGATTGGGAGTTTGTGGGGGGAAAAAGTCCAGTTGGTGCGATGATGACCTCACTGCAATCCGGATCCTGACTCACGGACAAACACCCGGGATCGACATTGATCGGGGGTTTTGACTCGGAGACCTGGCTGCGCTCGTTTGATCTCTGCTGATCGTTGTGGCAGCGCTCGCTCGCTTGGAGAAAACGAACTTTGGTCTCAGATTTTGTGGACAAAAATCAAACTCACGTGGTACTGACATTTTGTTGTATTGTGTATTGGTGTGCATAGATGCTGGCGTCTGCACGATTGTTTGTGCTGCTGTTGACCTTCGTGATCGCCAAGCCTCATGGGAGCATTGTCGCGGTAAAGGATCTCGCCAGCTGAGTGGGGGTCTGTTGCTGGTTGAAATCAATCTGACAGCGCATGGTTTGCTTTGACGACTCGGTGCTTCCTTGTCGGTGGTATCGAAATCTACCAACAGGTCACGACGCTGGCGTCGACTGCGTACTTGCTGGCAAAGGTGTTTTATTACAGCTTCTCAAGCAGCGATCCGGGTGAATACATTTTGTTGATTGTCGCGTTCGTCATGCCCTGGCTCCAAGCGTGGATGTGGGCTGCGCGAGCCTTCCGTAATCGGAGCAACAAGCGTCAAGCGGCCTTGGCTGCTTCGCTGAATGAGACTGCGAGTCTTCTCAACAACTCGTACGGCGTGGCAACGTATGCGCCACAATCCTCATCCCGCTATGGCACGGCTCCAGTGTAAGGCGATTGCAAAGCTCGGCAGTGACACACATCCACACGTTTGCAGAATGAATGTTCAAGTCACATGGATGTCCTTTTCTTGTGTTGCGCGACAGGTTCCGGGAAATTGAAAAGTCGCCCGCGTATGCCACTCGATTCGGTCAGCATGAGGATGAAACCACGGCCCAATTGCCTGGCTTGTCGCGTGAAGAAACCCCATTCCGCACACCTCCCGGTAAGCAGGCCGCTTTTGCTGTTATGTCAGGCGGTTGAAATTTTCCCTCTTATTTTGATCGCTTTGGTATGGGCTCACTTTACCTGACCTGTTTGATCAGAACTGGATGAGCAAAGCATTGCCGACGAAGAAACCAAGTCCTTGATGGATCAGGCAGCACCGAATAGCGCCAGCCTGGCCGTTCCCGTGTTCTCCGGTCCTCCCTCGAAGCGCCCGTCTATCGTGGGTACCTATAGCCAACCAAACCCAAAGGCGCGTCACATCCCCCCGAATCTCGTTCGAGACGCGGAGTATCGCCGACTGGCGGTTGAAGCGCTGGATTTGATGTGGTCGTACTCAATCTCCAACGACGGTTGGACATTGTCGTCTGATAAGGTACGCTCGCGTGGGTGGCGGAGGGGTGCTTGTTTTGACTTGTGTTGCCTTGTTTCTGGGATGTGTGCCGTGCTAACTGTTGTGAGCAATGTGAATTGCGCAGAACGAGAGTCAGATTTATTGGCGAAATTCCCCGACTGTCGTTCTGTTCAAGAGTGTGACCGTCCTCGATGTTTCTCCAACTGCGCTCTTCGAGTTGCTGTTTTATAACATTGAGAATCATCCGTCCTGGAACGAGAATGTGACGGATTACCATGTGCGTCGACAGCTCTTCCCAATGACATGTTTCTGTCCGATTCTTGTTACCGCTGTTTGTTTGGCGCTCGGTGCTCATACACGGTTTGCTTTGATAGGTGATTTACAAGATTGACGACTACACTGATGTGACCTTGACACAGACCAATAAGGCTGTTGGAGGCATGGTCTTGCCTCGCGATTTTATCAACGTTCGTCAATGGCGACGGATTGGAAATAGCTACATGGGAGCCGGCAAAAGCATCATTCTAGACGAGTATCCGGAGCGTCCAGACGTTGTTCGTGGTTGGAACGAAGCAGGAGGTACGTGGGGCGTTGTTTGAGCTGTTTGTGTCTAGCGAGCGCGTGAAACGTTGTGCTGAAAGTCTGGCTTGGGTTGCTCGTGTAGGCTGGGCAATGCTCGAAATCCCCAACAAGCCCCATCTTTCTTGTCTTGTTTGGGTCATTAATACCGATTTGCGCGGAAATCTGTCCAAGTGGATTATCAACCAGACCATGTCGGGTGCAATGCGTGCTTTTGTTGTCGGCCTGAAAAAACGGCTACAGCAACAACAACAGGCGCGGGCCTAACCGCTGGGCCTGAGTGCATGTTGATGGATACTAGTGTTTGTTTGTTTGTTTTGTTGGTTTGGGATGTGAGTGAGTCTTCTGGGTCAGCCTTTGTTGTGTTGTTTGCTCGCTGTCAATTTGCCAATCATTGTCATCATTTTAATGTGTTATCCATTTGTAAGATGTGCATGTCATTCTGGAACCAGACCAACCACCGCGATATGCAGTGAATGACATCCCTAGAACCGCTTACATCAAGAGCCAGTTACAGATGGTGAAATGAAAAGCACAGGACATATGTGACAAGCTTTCGCTTGTTGCATGATCGAGTTCCTTCAAAGGCAGTTTTTTGAACCAAAACCAGTCGTTTATTGAATCTCTTCGTTCAGGTAATGTCTCGGAATTCTCGGTCTGAGCCCCGCTCCGAGGCCGCGGTCAGTGCTGCTTTCACAGACATTCATCAAGTCTCGCCTGGCGATATGGTGCGAGCTCTCGCACTTCTGTCCAAGCTGCCGCACGCGTCTGAGAAAGTGCAGGCTTATGTAACGCGGTCAATGTTTGTGTATCGCAAAAAGATCAGGCAGCCTTGGGAAGATTTGTCAAAGGTATACACTACTGCCATCAGTGTCGAGCCGCTTCTGAAGCCAGCACATTGAAGCTTATTGTTTTGCTGGGTGGTAGGTCAAGGCCAACAAGGGCGCGTTCAAACTGTACACCGGCTTCTATCTCGCAACGTCGTGGGAAGCAGTCAAAAAGTCCTTCGACGTTCTTTGCGGTGTAAGTGAGATGAATTGCGCTGCTTGTCCATGTGTGTCGATCTTAACACTGCACTGATAGCAATTTGTCAACAGGTTGATCCCGAACCTGAACAGACATATCGCTATCGCGCGCTATGTGCTGCCGAGAATTGCGCTCCACAACCGGTGTCTGAACCTCCTGTCGAAGTCGATGACGAGTTGAAGATTTTGCTGGTGACTTACATCGAGACCATCATCACGAGCATCATCCTGGAGCTCAATGATGCAGAAGGATGGAAGGAGGAGGCTTCTCGATTGGCACGGTTTCCCCAAGCCCAGCTCACCTTCGATTTCATAGGCAACGCTATTGAGTTGATGCAGAGTCTTCACACTCTCACCAACGGTCGTCAGCGTTATCGAGACATCATCAACTCTACCCTCGCCTTCCAGGACACGATCTACGAGCTACCCAGCACAAAGACTGACTTCTGAATTGTCGCTCCTTACGACAGTGTGCTGTCCCACCGCCTGCAAGCCGTCTACTTGTTTGAACCGTGTTGGCTCGCAACATGTCTTTCGTGGTGTATAGGTGGAATGCCTGATCCTTTCCATTGTCAGCTCGGCTGATCATCTGTTCGAGCTCGTTTGCTAGCTTTTGAGCACTCTACCCGCATGCCTTCCTTGGTGTGCGTTATGACGACACTCAACTGTCTCATATCCTACGTTCTTTGTTCTTTGTTATTCGTAATAAAGCTTTAGACGGTGAAAACAAACAAAAAAAAAAACACAGTATTGTGTGTCCCCAAAACCCAAGGATCACAGCCGATCATTGCTCTCCGACAAATCCAACCATGAGCGATTCGAGCCTTTTCAACGCATGCATTATTATCAGTAACAATCAGTTCATCAAATTATCTGCAAAAGACCAACTTCTTTTCCCGTCTCCTCTCTCAGACACCCAGCACAGTGCGAAGCGTCGCCAATCACCTCCAGAGACTCCTCCGCCCCGAACAAAAAGCATCAAATAATATTCCAAATAATATTTCCAACAAACCTCATGCAGCCACCATGGGGAATCGGGGCATGGGAATGGCGTAATACAAGCCTCAAATCATGGGTTTGAAAACGCGAAACAATTGCTCAGTCCTCAAAAAAATCCCTTGGGCCATTATTACCGCCCATCACCCCTCGCCATCATGAAGATACGCCTGGGACGCAAGGGCATCCTGCGCACATACCCTCGGAACGTCTACCCAACGCACCAGGCGGAGCTCGAGTTTGTATGCAGCGGACCGGCGGCGACGGCGGACGGCGACTTTGAGCGAGCGAAAATCGCTGACCTGGGCTGCGTTGTCCTCGATGACAAGAAGGCGAGCAACAAATACTACCACGCCGCTGTCGTGAGGCAGATCGTACCCAAGGCGTCGCCCGCTGCGCTCGAGATTGAGGCACAGGCCGCCCAGGCCGCCCAGGTCGCTCAACCAGCAGAGACTCCATTGGCGGGAAAAACCGCCAAGACGAAGAAGAAATTGACCCAAGCTCCAGACGAAACGACGCCTCCCAGCGAAACAAGAAACTCTTCCACAGAGACGACAAACCAGCAAGCGACAGATGCCAAGTACAGCCCACCAGAACGTCTGCCGACTGGCGAGTACGTGCGTCATTTTGTCTACACAGAATGGGGCCGCACGCGCGTCCAGGACAATTCAATCTCGTTCATGTGGTACGAATGCGATTCTGAGGCCAACGCCCAAGCTCTGTTTGTGAATTGCCTCATGGAGAAGAATGTCAAGCGAGGCATCTGGGTGGACGATCCAGCCTTGGGAAGGGTGCTGCAACCCAAGCCGGATCAAGATTTGTATCTCGTCCGTCCTCAGGCTGTTCGCAGCACTGGTCTTGCATCCGCCAAGCTCATCGGACTGCAACCACACCCACCACGCGTGGCAAAAGACAAGACACCCCACAACAACAACGCGCCGCTCGACACTTCAACAGCTTCTGCACCCGTGGCAAGCGACGGCTTGTTTTCAGTCGACCCGATAGACGATGACAACTTGGAAGCCATCCTTCGAGAAATGGACGAGCAGGAACGAGCGCCCTCCGGAGTCCAGACGCTCTTGAACGGCGAGACGCAAACCCTCCACCCCGTCTCGGCGCAATTGGTGAGCGATTTGCTCGTCGAAACGCGAGGCTATATCCAAACAACCCTCGTGAGTGACGCCCTGCCGACCGTCAGTGCGATTGTCGAAGCACAAAAAGTTGTAAAGCAAGCGTTCGAGCGTGTGCAGCTCATGGAAACCGGAGCGACAGAGCCCAGCGCAAGCACATCCGCAAAAGCCACCAAAACCGCTGCCGTGGAGCAACCTCGTCAGGAAGAATCGTCACCCTCCAAAGCCAAGGCATCAGCTGACGACAGTAAGAAGGCCAAGCCAAAGCGAGTAACGCCGACTGTATCGCATGCCTGGGATTTGTACGCAAACGACCCGGAGCTCAAAAAACTGTCTCGCATGCTGCTGTCCCGCATTCCTCGTCATCTTCCTCGGACGCGTTCTAGTACGCACATGGGTGTACTATCTCCGGAAAACCTGCAGCAATGGCACGAAGACCTCGATTTGATCAAAACACAACTGCAAATGCAAGTCAAGCGAGCGCGGGTCACGCGTATGGCCGCTGCCGCCGCTGTCGCGGCCGCTTGTGGATCTCCTTCGCAAGACAGCAACGCCGCGCAGCTGCCATCCAATCTTGAGCTGGAACGCGCTGCGAGCTTGTTTGGCCTGCGGCTGGAGCTGATTGGATCTCGGCAGCTGTCGTCCACTGGCAGCCTCGAATCCTTGCATCCCAAGAACGCAGCCGAGCTGGACTGGTTGCAAAAGTGGATACCCGCCACGACGGACACACCACCCGTGCCCGGGGCGCATGCACACCATCATCGCGGGAAAGCAGCGATTGCCAGCCCCACCGATAAAGCGCTCAGTATTGATCTGGTCAATGTCTGGGACGTTTCACCCATCGATCCCTCCGTCGAAACAAAGTTTCTCGCTCGCCAAGTGGAAATCGCTGCGCAGTGCGCGGGCGTGCGGTCTCTGTTGAATGACCCGCAAGGTCTGCTGCCCCCGCACAAGCTTGATCCGACAATCACGGCTGGTCGGCTTCATGATGCTGGCATTTCCGTCTCGCCTGGTCCAATCGTTCCTCGTGGAGCGGACTTTTCCATGGTTGCATCTCAACCAAGCATAGCGCGGCCTGATTTGCTGCGCCGCTTTGGCGACGAGCAGCTGGCGTGGCGTGCATCCGCGATGGCCCACAGTCGCACGGCGTGCTTGTTTCATGGCACGCGCAGCCGCAACGTCCTGAACATTCTTCGCAACAACTTTGTCATGCCAAAGTGGCTCGTTGGCGTGGTTATCTCGGGAGCGCTGCTGGGACCTGGCATGTACTTTGCGGACGACTGGCGCAAGTCTGCCCAGTTTACTGTCTCGCCCCATGCCGAAGGCTCCAAATTCGCGGCAGCTCTCACACAGCGCGCGGCTTTGAGGCCAGGTGCCTCGGCGACCTCGGCTCCGTTCGCCATCCCCCCAAGCGACGCCGCCGGAAGCAAGCTCAAGCACGATCGTGGCGGCTTCTTGTTCCTTTCTGACGTGATTCTTGGCAAGCCGCGCGAAGCACCTCGACCCAAACCATTCCTCAAGGCGCCGCACGGCCACCACTCTGTGCTGGCACGCGCCGGATCGTCACCCCTCATTGTCCAAGACGAGTGGGTCGTGTACGATCCTTCCCAGCAAATTCCTCGCTATCTCGTCGAGTTTGTGTTGCGTGATGCGTGAGCGACAGCTGAGTTTTAAAGTAAAAGGAAATTAAAAAAAATGTGTACATGACAAGTGGCAAGGAGGTTGAGCAAAAAGCAAAACAAAACAAAACAGAAAAAAAAAAAACCGAAAAAAACCAAAAAAAAAACAAAAAAAGAGAGGATGCACCCAGCGTGAATCGAACACGCTACCTCGACATTACTAGTGTCGCGCTCTGCCAATTGAGCTATGGGAGCTTGAACGTAGCCTGGTCATCTCGGTATACGTGCTGTAAATTCGTCGTGGCAAAGTGAACGGACAATCAATTTCAGGCTTCAAACCAAACCGAAAATCCTGCTCCTTCTGCCGTTTCACTGCAACAAAAATATTGTGGCACAAATCCTCGCTCCAACACGGAAGGGCGATGCGGCAGGACTGCTCCAATGGTTTCTTCTCTCCGTTTCTCCGTTGTGCGATGATCGTCTGAATGCTTAAATGCAACAAGCACAGCCCCATTCACAACAAAATAGCTCAGTCTCTGTTTGAGTTTTTTTATTTGAGATTGAATTGTCATCTCAACATCTGAGAAACAACAACGACCAAGCTCCAATCAGTCAACAATGGACCGCGTTACAAGTTGAGTTGATCCCCACCTTCAATCACATCGCCCCAAAATATCAACACGCTCGCTTTTGCCAAGCTGCTTGATAAATGCTGATGCTGATGCTGATCAACATGCCTGGCCTCATGTCATCGTGGACCCCCCCCCGCTTCCCGCTTCAGACATTCAACGCTGCCCACACTGCCACAAGAAGCTGCCGGTCGTCGTCCAGGCAGTGCCCGACGGCAACGACATCCCAGACTCGTGGCGCAACTCCAAGCTGGCCGCCAAGCAAGGCTGGGAGTACGTTGTTGCTTGGCTCGTTGTCGCGCAGCAGCATGCGTTCAACGTCCTCGTCCTCGTGGGGGAGCTGGTTGCATGCAGATCACTCACTCTCCACTCATGCAATGCGGGATGTGATCATCCCCTGATAATTCATTGCATGATCAGGTACGAGTTACCAGAGTTCTTGCGCGCGACCATGGGTGGCGTCGGCGCCTTGTTCGCCACGTCCTTGTACGCGTATGGCAACGGTGATTGGCTCTACCGGTTGCACCAGACACGCTTTGCACGTCACAAAAGTAGGTCGCGTTTGTTCGCAATCACCAGCTTCGTGGATTTTTTTTTGGCGACAGGCATGCAGAGATCGTTCCAAAGTTGTTGTGGCCGCTCACATTCTCTTTTCGCCTGGCCTCGTAACGTTGGTAGTTCTAGGAAGCGTTGCTCTGGGTGTGCCTGCAGTCATTGGAGGCGCTGCCGTTGCTGGCGTCGCATACGGGGCCACACCTGCTCTGTTTCAATTTTGCACGCGGCTTTACCAATCTGGCTATCTCAAATCGAACGCCTTCTTTGAAGATTCTGCACTGCAACTACGTGAAAAGCAGCAAGCGGCACAACAGCAGCAATCCAAGAGCACAGAAAAGCCACCGACAAATGCGCCATGAAATGATTTCAAAGAGAAAACCTTGATGCCATCGAATCAAAACCAATACAGTATCCATATTCCAAAAGAAAGCAGCTCACGAGTACAAAAGTCAGAAAAACAAGGCACAAAAATCACATTAACTGTTCACTATTCAGATGCGATCGCTCCGGTTTGCACAAGACAAGGGAGGAAAAAAATCAAATGATCTTGCCGGCAAGACCGCGACCAATTCCCCAGCCAAAACCGCCTGCACCCGCCATCATGGCGTGGTCCTTCATGCGCTCTCCAGTGCTTGGCTTGTCGTTCTTGACAACAACAACGTTCGTGGGCGGCGGAGGTCCCGCAACCACCACTTGCTGCACGGGCATCTGCTGCGGGTAGGGTTGCTGCGGAGGACCAGCGGGACTGAAAAGACGAGAGAGTGAGTGCAAAATTTGAACAAAACGACTCAGAAAAGGTGCTCGGTCTACATCTATCTTACAGCGGCTCCACAAAGCTGCGCGGGAAGATGCCAGTGCGTCCAGCGAGCGAGCCTTGGTACCACTATCAAAAAACCCCAGCAAACGAGAGCGAATGAGATTGGCCATTGCGTTGCCCAACTAGCAGCAATGTTGATGTGAGCTGTTTTCTTTTTGTTACATCTGCGTCGACTTCCTTGACATTGTCAATCACGTCGCCTGCGTTGAAAGCGAGATCGTCCGGCTCGGTTGACGGATTGTCGTACAACGCGCGCACGCGAAGTCCTATATTTCCCAAAAAAACAAAAACGACCCATCATCATCATCATCATTATTATTATTATCATCACCATCATTGTCATGATCAGTTAGTAATCGTCAAAGTCCATAGTAGCAGAATGCAATGGATCAGCAACAGCAACGTCAAGTGCCGGTCGGTCTTTCCCTCCACACTCTCCACACTCTCCACAATGGCCATTATTCTGATGACAATCTCAATGAGTCGTGACGACCTGTTACCTGCGGGCTGCTGCGGCGGGTAGACCTGCGCCTGGGGCTGCGGATAGGGAGCATGTTTGGGCGCCTTTGCGGCTTTGGGCGCGGGGTACGGCAGCTTGGATGGGGCCGCCGCAGCTACCGGTGGAGGAGCCTGGTACTGCTGCTGCTGCTGCTGGTGCTGGTGCTGGTCGGTGATGCCGGCGCGTTGGAGGTCGGCGCGGACGGCTGCGGCAGTGGCAGGCGACAGGACGCCCTCGGCAACCATAAAGTCAACCTCGCTGAGGAACCGACCGCCGTAAAAGTCGCGAAGACGAGTTGCCATGGTTTGGGGAAGGAGGTTTTGAAGAGAGTTGTTTGTTTGGGGGTGGTGGTGGTGAGTGGGGTTGAGTGGGGTTGAGTGGGGTGGAGTGTGACGTAGTCAAGGGGGAAAACAAACAAAAGACTGCAAATCTGAGAAACTGGCTTCAAAAGTTGAAAAGTTGGAAATCAAAATACTCAACAGAAGTGCAGGAACAAAACAAAAAGGCTCAATGGCAATGGGGAAGCAGCTCAATGGAAACTGCAATGAACTCGGCTCTCAAGCTTCTTCATCTATGAACATCAAAAGCGCATCTGTACCTTGTCATCATCATCGTATTCAATATCAACCATCTTCCCAAGTTACAATTTCACATGAACTCAGTCAACAACAATCTTTCATTGTGTCTCAGATTCTTCACAATGCATTCAGCAGACCCATCCCCCGTCCACGACCCAGACCAAGACCAAGACCAAGACCAAGACCAAGACCAAGACCAAGACCAAGACCAAGATCATAGCGATGACCAAGATCATAGCGATGACCACGAAGACGACCATGATGACCATGATGACCACGACCAGAGGCAGCCAGACATGGTCCGCTTCCGCGCCTTCTCGTCCGTCAAGCCGCTCGTGCCGCCACTCAACTTTGCGATTGTGGCGCCTGGCGTGTATCGGTCGGGCTACCCGGGCAAGAAGAACTTTCCGTTCCTGAACAAGCTCGGGCTCAAGTCCATCCTGTACCTGTGCCCAGAGCCGTACGTTGGCGACAACGCCCAGTTCATCGGCGACCAGACGCTGTCGCTGCTGCACTTTCCGATTCATGGAAACAAGGAGCCGTTCACGCATATTCCAGCTGCCACGCTGCGGGCGGCACTCGTCGCGCTGTTGGACAGCCGCAACCACCCTCTGCTCATCCACTGCAACAAGGGCAAGCACCGCACTGGCTGTCTCGTCGGGTGCTTGCGCAAGATTCAGGTATTTTGTTGAGCTGATGACTTGGACAGACATTGTTCGTTGTTGAGGCAATCGCTCGGACTTACACATCTCGCAATCTCCCAATCTCGCAGAAATGGACGGTAACGAGCATATTCGACGAGTATCAGCGATTTGCAGGGACCAAGGCGCGCATCCTCGATCAACAATTCATTGAAATGTTTGACACACGCGAGCTGGTGTATCTGCTCGAGCATCGTCCGCAATGGCTATGATTCAATTCAAATCTTTTGGGGAGCGGAAATGGTGCAACGAGTTCCCCCACACACCTCGCAACAATTGCTTTTGGTCGTTGCAATGTTAAGTTATTGTTAATTAAATCCCTTGTTAATTTGCTTGTACTTGTTGATCAGCGGGGGTTGATGCATTATCAATCAAAACAAGAAAAGCACAAACCATCAAAAAGCACAAGCAACAGCTGCTCAGCCTTTGGTCGACTTGACTAGCAAGTACCATTCGTTGCGTGCCTTGACTGCTTCAACACGAACAAGGCGCTTGGGGTCATCCACAGCCTTCGCCAAGCCGGATACGACGACATTTCGGCTGGGGAAGGTTGCTTGTGCGGGAAGCGCGGTTGCCATCAATCCCAAGCATTGCAGCGCCGCAATGCGCAGTTTCTGCATCACAGCATCAGCACAATACAACACCTCAAGGAGTGTGAGCAACAACAGAATCACCAAACAAAGGAACAAGCCCGACAGAGTAAAACGAGCTGTACCATTGAATCCGGAGACGTCGAGAGCGCCATCATGTGCTTGATCAGCGTGGGGGTGTGCGAAGCGAGAAGCGCAGGAGCATCAAACAAAAGGAGATAGACCGAGTTGATGGTTGAGAGTCGCAGGCCCACGTTCGCGTGTGAAAGCGACTGGAACAGAAGAGGCAGCAGCTACGAGACGTTCGGCAAGAATTGCGTATTGGAGTGAGGAATAATTGGGAGACAATCAAGTAGCACAATAGAAGCAACCCCCCGCCAAAAAAAAAAAAGCTTTGTACCGAAGGCAGCTCTGTCAGCAAAACCTGCTTGGGGACGTTCTGGAGCATGTGCGAAAGGGCTGTAAGATAGAATTGCTTGTGTTCTGTACCAAATCAGAACGGTCACAAGAATGGTCAGCTCCATGAAGAGGTTGCGGACACACAAAATGCAAGCTGAATCAACACAAACCATCATCTGTCGCGGCATAGCCTTGGACAATCAAGGCCGACTTGGATGTAAAGAGACGCTGCTTGTACATGATCTGATTTGTGTGGGTTGAGCCAATATCACAATGGTCAGCAATCAATCACCGACAAAAAAAAAAAAAAAAAAAAAGAGAAAAAAAAAAGAGAAAAGAACACAACCCCCACAAACAAACTCGCGCTTACCCGGAAGTTTGCTCGCGTGCGCTTGCTCAATACTTCTTCGCTGTCCGTCAAAATGGTATGCATGCTTTCCGCAGCCTGCTGGGCAAAGGAGGAAGGGGCGGCAGCGACGTCTGCTAAGAGCGGAGCTCGAACACAGTCCGTCAGCAGCAGCGAAACCATGCGGTCTCCAAGGGCATGCCCGCGGATGAAGAGAGCCTTGGTAATCTGTCACGCAGACAAGTGTCAACAGGTCGTGAGAATAGCGCAGTTGAAGATTTGTCGTTCGGGGCGCTTCACCCTGAACTGAAACTCACCCAAATCCACAGTGCCAGCGCAGCTCGCTGTTGCTGGTCTTGCGCTGCTGTTGCAGGGGCAGCGGTGCAGGCAGCGCGCAAAAGTTGCTCGAGCTGCGGGAGCAGAGCAGTTTCAACATGCTTGGACAGGTCTTGATCTGCAGGCAGCAATGATGACAGTTAGCGAAGCGCTTCAAATTACTCCGGAATAGGACCATCTCTGGACACACACACACCTTCCAAATGGTTGATGATTGCTCCTGCCATCATGCAGCAATAACGCCGAGTGTCCGCATCGGGCGAATGTAGTGCCAGCAGAGTGATTTTAGGCAGCATTGCAGCGAAATCCGATTGAAGTGACAGGACAAGCTGGCAGACACACAACAATATGAGAATGCAAGCCGCATCCGACAGCTGTTTCCAGGGGATGTGGAGGGGTATTTACCTCACGCGGGCCACAGCAGAGAACTGCCGAAGCCACAAGAATCTTGCGGGAGGTCGCGGCATTCACATCCACCGATCGAATGGGCGAGGTGGTCGGGTCAGTGAGAGCCGCAAAAGCGGTTTGCACAGCAGTGGAGAGTTGCCTACAAAACAAATCAACGCAGTGAGCAATCCAGATAGTCATGCATCGCAACAGCCCAAACCAAAAGTGCATCACAACCGAAACCAAAGTGCATCACATCCCAAACCAAAGTGCATCACATCCCAAACCAAAGTGCATCATAACTCACGACGAGCAATCTTGAACCGAGGCGGCACAAACAATGTTTCGCACAATGCGTGCCAGCGTTTCAACAACTGACTGGTTGGTAGAAACAACACCACCCAATGTTCCTGGCTCGGCAGACAGACTGAAAGCGAGGCTCAGCACGGGCAAAAGGATTGTTTCTGCCAATGTCGACGGACGGAGGGCGACTTCTTGCTGTTGCGACGCACCCTTGGCGACAATGTTGGCCACTGATTCGAGGACAACCTCAAACTCGACTTGCTCGGGCGACGATGATGCTGCGGCCGAGGGCGACGAAGTGGTCGACGTGTCCATCGGCATCGCAACGGCACTGGCCAGCAGCGTCTGCAGCTGATTCAAGAACAAGGGCGCTGTGCGGCGAAGGAGAGGCGGCGTGTTTGAAATCTCAGTGAGAATGACCCAGAGCTGTTTACGAGCTGCAGCTTGCTCGAGCGTCACGGTCGTGAGCGACTCTGAGAGTGAGGTCAGCACCAAATCTGCAACTTCGGCATTGACCGTCACCGCCAGCGCGGCTGTCGCCTGAGTGCGAACAATTTGTTCGAGATCCAACGTGGCCAAGCGCAAAAAGGTTGACAGGCTCGACGAAATCTGTTCGGCAGTGGCTACGCCCTGGACAATGAGCTGTGTGGGTTCAAACGAAGCAAGGATCGAGTCAGAACGCAGGCACCAGGGCAGAACCACACACAATGCACTGGATTCGCAAGTTCACCCACCAATCCAACAAGGCCGGTGATGCCAGCGCAGCGAACGTTCGGGTGCTCGTGCGAGACTGCGCTTTGAAAGATGGAGGCAAGCACGGAGCTGTACGTCGCCAGGGGATGCTGCTCGTTGGTCACTGAGCATTTCAAAAGAGCGAAAACAGTGGCAAACAACAAGAGCAGAGATGAGTCAAAATTGCACATCGCGCTCATGAACTCTGCAAAACCAGGAAAAAAAGTGAGACAACAAACCTTGCAGGCTCTTCGACGCCTTCAAGAAACCAAGCAGCAGATCGAGATTGGCACGCTTCACTGTGACATCTGTGGCAGCATTATATTGCTCCGAAAGCATTGGAATGGAGTTGAGGAGAACAAACTCGCTGCAAGGAGACCAAAAACGCAAAAAGAACGACACCTGGTGAGTTCCAGATCGGGTTTGCCACACAAAAAACTGTGTGGATGACAAATTACGAGGGTTACCATGCGGAACTGCTCGCCACTGCTGCCGCTTGCAAGAGTGAGGCACTCGGATGTGCTATGCACAACAACAACAACATATAAAAGAAACGAAAAAGAAGCGAAACCCGTCAAAAACCACAGATGTGAGACACACACGCACCAACGTGCGACGACGACACGCTCGCAACAATCTAAACTCACCCAGCTTCAGCTCGGGTTCTTTCAGGTGACGCGCGCATTCAACAATCATGGGCTGCATGAAGGTCACAAACAGCGACTGGTCTTGACCGCTAGAAATCACTCGGGAGATGGCCGTCATCGTCTCCAAAATTGCCTTTTCGACGTCTTCTTCACCAGTGTGGAACATTTCGCCGCGCAATTGGGTTCCAATCTCCAGCAAGAAGGGCGCGAGGCCGACCTTGCCAAAGGCAGACGCACAGGCAGTGAGCGTCTGGAGGGATTGAACCTTGGCGCTGGTGGAGGCCAGCTTTTCGAGAATAGTTGGAAGGAGGAAGGGTGCGAGCAGCGGGGACACGACAAAGCAGTCGCGCAGCGCGAGCACCAGCTCCTCTCGAGTGATGCCGTAAGGATCGTTGGGCGGCGGAGAGAAGGTGATTGGAAAGTACACCGACACGACCTCTGCCAGGTCCTCCACAAACATGTTGAACGGGAAGTGGCGGATGGCGAGGACGTGGAGTTTGAAGGCGAGCAGCAGGTTGCGAGGGTCCTTTTCGCCGTCAATGGCCTGAACAAGCCCGTAGACAAAATCGGCGCCGGCCGTCTGTGCAAATCCCAGGTAGCGCTGCACAATCACAAGGAGCAGGTTGAGGGCCGCGTAGCGAGCCCCGAATGGCAGGGTTGGAACGTGCACTTCTGCGAACATGGTTCTGCGGGAGATCAAGTCAAAAGCAACAACAACATGCGTGACATGGATCAAGTGAGTGCCAGACATGACACGCGAACGGCCATCCACCAGCAGGAACCAAGTGAAGTGCGATCAATGGTTTACCGAAGAATGCTGAGAATGTGCTCTTTGCTCAAGTTGGTCTCAGAGGCCAGCGTAGTCAGCGCGTCGAGAACATGCGGGACACACGGCAAGTCGCGCAGTCTGTCGATAAAGAATGCGACGAGCAGCTCGATCTGCACGATGGGCAGCACTCGCGCGAGCGGGACGGAGGATGGGTTTTCGCGATCGACCGCCTTGAGCACCTGCGGATCAGCCAAATCATAGGCACAATCACGTATGAGTTTATGATGCATTTGGATGCGCAGCGGTGGACGATCAACGCCAGGCTATTGAGGGGCCTTGTTACATTGGCAAGGAGCTGCGTGCCGCGGATTCGCAGATCGCCAGCGGACGCCGTGAGTTGCGGCGCAAGGTGCTCGACCAGGGTAGTGAGGCGGGATGTGTCTTCTGCAATCTACAGAGCGAGGAAAACCGCGAGCAGGAGCAGGAGCAGGAGCAGGAGAGTGAGGAGCAGTGCAATGGTGGAGAAGGACACGAGGACGATGAGCACGTCCTGTCCCCGAGTAGTCTCGCTCTCTGTGCGCTTGCTGAAGCCCCAAATGATGAACAAATGCCTAGTGAGAGAGTGAGCTTACAAACTGGGCGAGGCGGAGGGCGGCGTCGCGACCGTCGAGCCCAGGCGCAGCGCTCAACGCTTTGGCAACAAGCTCACTCAGCGCAGCAGACATGGCTTTTGCTCTGACAACAGAATCAAGAATGAGATGCGCACTGAGTATCACTGATAATGCAACAATGGAGACGGATTTTGGCTGGAGAATGGAACGATGGGATGTTGAGCCACAATTCACAGCAACTCGCGTCAATGATCAAGAGTACAAGGTCAGTAGCACAATCTCCATTGATGGTAGGATCTATCACGTCTGCAAGAGGGAGGCTTCAGGTCGTCTCCGTCCAAGCGTTCGTCCAAGAACAAGCAACAGACGATTTTTAGGCAGGGTTTTGCAAAAAGCGTTGTCTCGACTTCTACTGACTCAGCTGGCAACCGACCTCCATCCTACAGTCGACCTCAAGAACCGCTGTTCTGCCTGTTGCTGGACTTTTCCCCGCAAACCACACCCGCCAAGCCGTCAGTCACAGCGCGGTTTGTTTCGTTTCGTTTCGTTTCGTTTCGTTGCGTTTCGTTTCGTTTCGTTTCGTTCCTTCTGGTTGCATACTCTCCAATGACCTTTGCCTTTCCGCCGTTCATAGCATTCATCACCGTCTCGTTCTTGCTCAATGGTAACTTAGTGAACAAGACGTTAACAACAAAGCAACCATGTCAGCCGAGCTTTTTGATCTGCACAATGCGAAAGTGGGACGAGGCAGCGCACTGGTTCCCTCGCTTCCAACTGGCATCAATGCGCAAAACCAGGTCTCACCTGCACCTGCGACATCTCAAGCGCCCCCTTCCCTCTCTTGAGACGCAAGAGACGAGCGAGACAGAGGGGGCGTGAGACAAAATCAAACCAAAAACCCAAAACCACAGAATCCTCCGCCAGCGAAGCGACGCAGGCAGGGAAAATTCCAGCGGCGCCACTCCATCCAGAAAGATCACCGACGAGGAGCCAGCAGCCACCCCACAACATCCAGACGAGCTCACAACGACGACGACGACGACGACGACGACGACGACGACGACGACGACGGGGTCACTTGAGCGAGTTCGTTTTTGTTTTTTTGTTTTGCGTGTTTTTTTGACTTTGGGGTGTTAAAGCACCTGATGCTGAACCAAGCCCAAAAACCCATGATTGCCCATCGAGTCGGCTGATTCACCCACGCAACTGGCAGAGCAGCCACTGACGCGAGGAGGGCGACGGGAGAGACAGCGAGAGAGAGATTGAAACATGCGAACAAAGTGGATGTGGTAACAGAAAAGCATCGCTTTTGATTATGCGCGGAAAGTCATACCATCTGTTTCTCACACTCGTCATCACTCCCAAGGCTCAACGCAAGCGGGAGACAGCAGTTCAAACACGTCCCAATGCCATCGTTGCTGGGGGCCTGACTCGTTTCCAGTTGATACAGGGGACACGGAGGACGGATGACGGGCGACTTGATCATGGCAACAAACCCATCATGGACACACGACACTTGCTGTACAAATTCGTGTTGTCTTTTTTTTACTCCGTCAGAATAGTGTGACATTCAGCCTCACACCAACCCCAACCCTTCCCAGCACATAAACAACGATCTTCACAGACATTGCCGCTGGCTGCGATGAGCCGAGAGGAGAGCGAGAAGTGAACGCACTCGATATTCACAGCTGTTTGTGATTCTTTTTTCGCAACTCATTCCTTCCTTTTGCAACACAAACAGAACAGGTAATGGTCATTCCAAAGCACGCCCCCAAAAGCCGTTCGTTGTGCTGAATCTGTCTGCCGTGAAGAGAGCGTGCGTGTGAGAGTGTTTGCGCGGTGCCGGCTTTGCACCGGTGCTGGCGAGGTATGAGAATCCCAAACGAGGGGCTGGGTTTAGCTGATCTCGGGTGATCAACAAACACAGAAAGCCTTCGCCCAAAACCCTGCTTTTTTTTAATGTTCTTGGTTTTGGGCTTGATTGCGCGATCTGCCGTGTGCTGGCGTGTGCTCGCGTTGAGAGCCCAGCAGCACGCAGCATTCGCAGCACCACATCCAGTCCAGAGGGGTGCAACTTGCCAAGTGGGTCCCTCCCCTTACAAGCAAGCGGGAAACAGACAAACAAAAAAACATCACACGTAACCAACCACCAAACCCGTCTGCTTTATTTTATTTTCCGCATGCTTTTGCGTTCTTGCATTTATCTCGCTTTCGCACGGGGCACCCAAATACTACAGCCTATGTTCAGCTTGGCAATGTTTGATTTATGAAGAGCGAACGGGTCGTGTATGTGTCTGGGGTTTCAACCAAACAGCGACCAATCTACAGAACACGTCAAACATTTTAAAAAGAAAAGGAAAGCGCACCACCATCTAAAAAATCAAACGGCTTGCCATGTAAGCAATCAACACCCCCTTCTCGTTGGTGCACATGTGAGAGGTCGAAATGGCGACAACGAGATTGCCAAGGGAGATGCCGAGCGCCTGACCAAGGGAACGAGCGATAGCGCGCGAAAACCAAGCGACACCCCGAGCCAAAAAGTCACAAGCTTCGACCCACAGCACAAAAAACAAGGGAGCCGTCGTTGCGTAGTGTGTCACACCAAAACAACAAAAGAACGTCTCGAGCCGACGTTGAGCCGACACGGATAATTTTATTTATTTTTGTTTTTAGTTTTTTTTTTTCGTAACGGCACACTCTACTTTTTGCAGTGATTGGTCGTAAGGGTTTTTTCAATTGCTTTTCAGTCTCTCGCCTCCATCGCAACTTCATCTTCACCGCCCCCCCTTCACATCGAGCCTTGTTGCTGCGCACTTTTGGTGCAGTCTCTCTCGCGCCTTTCGCCGCTCGCAGCCCCGTGCGCCCTGGCGCTTTCGCTTTTTGGTTCGGCTTGCTTTTCGCACCTGGATGACACATTCTTTTTTCTCGCCTGACACAACCCCTTTCAGTGGCGTCGACCCCTTGTTCTTCCTCTGGACCTTGTCCTCTCCTTTCCCCCGTCTGTGTTGTTGCATCGCCGTGTTTTTTTTTCTTCTTGTTTGTTCCATCTCTCTCTCGCCGATCTGGTTCGCTCTGCCATCGAGATTGAGGTTTCGGATAGGGCGGGGCTTGCCCCAGCAACGCACACTTTGCAAAAAAAGAGAAAAAAAAAAGAGACGCCGACAAAGTGTGCAACCATTACGGCTTAAAGCACATACGAACAGGCCAAGGCCTGCCGTGTCAGCACTCGACCAGCTTCGGGCATCACCGCCAAAGATGACAGCGCCACCTCGGACGGCGCCAGAATATGGATAGGACTCTGTTGAAAAAAATCGATGGCGTTGCTTTTCCAACCTTTTTTTTTTTTTTTTTTTTGTGGTTTCGGGATTTGTCGCATGCAGCGGCGCATTTTTGTTTTATTTTTATACTGTTTTTTCAACTATTTTTGTTTTGTTTCGTTTTTTTTTTTTTTTTTCGATTCTCGCTTTCCAATCACGACATTATCGCAGCGCATTGTTACGAAAGGTCTTTTTCTGTCTGTTTTCCCCCCCACCATCGTCATTTCACCAAAAGCGCAGCCTCGCGACTGGCGAGATGTGAGTTTTTGCCGCTTTTCGTCAAAGTTCGCACGATTTCCTCCGTGTTTTTTTTATTTGTATTATTTTTTCATTATTATTATTATTTTTTTTTTTTACACTTCGGCACGTACACAATCGTCCGTCCACAAGGCAACTGTGGCAGCCTCAGTGTCACGAGTGTTGGTTCTTCTTTCAAGGCTTTTTTTTCCCCTGTTTTTTTTTTCGGGGTTCTTTTGTTTCGTCATTTTCGGCTCACCAGCTAGACTTCCCAGCCTTTGCTGTTTTTTCGCTTTCTTTTCTTGTTGCAAAGGGGACGTTTTCGGCTGTATCACCCTGTTTATTTTTCATGTCACCCAAACCTTAACGCAAAAAAGCCCCACTTTGAAAACGTGTTTGATTGCTTTTGGTTTTTTTCGTCTTTTATGTTGTTTTATGGTTTTTGTGTTTGTTTTTTACATGACAAGTTGAGTTGCTGTCGAAAACAGCTTTTGTTGGCGCAAACAGCAGTGTCGCATGTCTCGAGTCGTTTTTGTTTCTTCTTCTTCTTTGTATTTGCTTTGCGGGTTTGGATTGCTGAGCCACACAAGCGAGAGTGCTGCACACAGCAAAATCCGTCGTGATCAAAAGATTCGTCAAAGTTTCGCACAATTTTAAGTTTGTTTGAAATGGCTGCGAAATTTTACTTTTTGCTCGACTTTTTTTTCTTTATTTTTTTCTCGTTGTTTGTTGTTGTGATTTGTGATTTTGCACTTTCGTGAGACTTTTTCGCCCAACCACACTCACGTCACACTGGGCATGTGTTTCCCCCTCCCCTCTCCCCTCGTGTTTGTGGTGCGAAATGGGAAGCAATCCACAAACCTCAAAACTGAGTCCGCAGACACACCGGACACGCTCCTCGACTGTTCTTGCGGTTCCGTTGTTCGTGCCGAGTGGTTTTTTCCCCCTTTCAGTGTGAGTTTTTTTTATTTTTTTTTTTTGAGCTTGCACCCTTCCAATCTCAACTCCAACTCGAGCCGTGGAAAGCATGAGACTGAGTTCTGATTGCTTTGGTTTTGCTGCTGTTTTTCGGTGTCGAGATCTACTTGTCGCTTTTTTGCTTTCTTAGTTCTTGTTCACTTTTTTTTTTTTTTTTTTCGTTTCTGTTGGTTTGTATTCGCGCTCAATTGCTAAATCTTGTTCCCTCTTTTTTTTTTTTTTTTTTTTTTCAAAATCCTTTTGATCTTGAGTTGCTGCTTTCGCCTTCCCCCCCCCCTCTTCCCTTCCGCTCTTGTTTGTTTGTTCGCTGCTCGCTCGCATGCGTTCACCTGCTCTTTTCGTACTCTTGCTCGTTTGCCCTCCTCCTCCACGAC